>NC_053024.1:387764303-387943384 GCF_003073215.2 Triticum urartu
TCCAAAGGTACATGTTGGGTTGGCGTATTTCGAGATTAGGATTTGTCACTCTGATTGTCGGAGAGGTATCTCTGGGCCCTCTCGGTAATGCACATCACTTAAGCCTTGCAAGCATTGCAACTAATGAGTTAGTTGCGGGATGATGTATTACAGAACGAGTAAAGAGACTTGCCGGTAACGAGATTGAACTAGGTATTGGAATACCGACGATCGAATCTCGGGCAAGTAACATACCGATGACAAAGGGAACAACGTATGTTGTTATGCGGTCTGACCGATAAAGATCTTCGTAGAATAGGTAGGAGCCAATATGAGCATCCGGGTTCCGCTATTGGTTATTGACCGGAGACGTGTCTCGGTCATGTCTACATTGTTCTCGAACCCATAGGGTTCGCACGCTTAAGGTTTAGATGACAGTTATATTATGAGTTTTGATGTACCGAAGTTTGTTTAGAGTCCCGGATGTGATCACGGACATAACGAGGAGTCTCGAAATGGTCGGGACATAAAGATTGATATATTGGAAGCCTATGTTTGGATATCGGAAGTGTTCCGGGTGAAATCGGGATTTTACCGGAGTACCGGGAGGTTACCGGAACCCCCCGGGAGCTATATGGGCCATGATGGGCCTTAGTGGAAAAGAGAAGAGGCAGCCCTACATGGGCCGCGCGCCCCTCCCCTCCCTTGGTCCGAATAGGACAAGGAGAGGGGGCCGGCCCCTCTCTCTCTATTCCCCCCTCCGCGAATCCTATTCCAACTAGGATTGGGGGGGGGGAATCCTACTCCCAGAGGGAGTAGGACTCTCCTGGCGCGCCTCTCCTAGGCCGGCCGCACCCCCCTTTAGTCCTTCATATACGAAGGCAGGGGCACCCCAGAGACACACAAGTTGATCCACGTGATCTTATTCTTCGCCGTGTGCGGCGCCCCCAGCCACCATAGTCCTCGATAATATTGTAGCGGTGCTTAGGCGAAGCCCTGCAGCAGTAGTACATCAAGATCGTCACCACGCCGTCGTGCTAACGGAACTCTTCCCCGACACTTTGCTGGATCGAAGTCCGGGGATCGTCATCAAGCTGAACGTGTGCTAAAACTCGGAGGTGCTGTAGTTTCGGTGCTTGATCGGTCGGGCCGTGAAGACGTACGACTACATCAACCAAATGCTTCCGTTGTCGATCTACAAGGTATGTAGATCACACTCTCCCCTCGTTGCTATGCATCACCATGATCTTGCGTGTGCGTAGGAAATTTTTGAAATTACTACGTTCCCCAACAGTGGCATCCGAGCCTAGGTTTTATATGTTGATGTTATATGCACGAGTAGAACACAAGTGAGTTGTGGGCGATATAAGTCATACTGCTTACCAACATGTCATACTTTGGTTCAGCGGTATTGTTGGACGAAGCGGCCCGGACCGACATTACGCGTACGCTTACACGAGACCGGTTCTCCCGACGTGCTTTGCACATAGGTGGCTTGCGGGTGACAGTTTCTCCAACTTTAGTTGAATTGAGTGTGGCTATGCCCGGTCCTTGCGAAGGTTAAAACAGCACCAACTTGACAAACTATCGTTGTGGTTTTGATGCGTAGGTAAGATTGGTTCTTGCTTAAGCCCGTAGCAGCCACGTAAAACTTGCAACAACAAAGTAGAGGACGTCTAACTTGTTTTTGCAGGGCATGTTGTGATGTGATATGGTCAAGACATGATGCTAAATTTTATTGTATGAGATGATCATGTTTTGTAACCGAGTTATCGGCAACTGGCAGGAGCCATATGGTTGTCGCTTTATTGTATGCAATGCAATCGCGCTGTAATGCTTTACTTTATCACTAAACGGTAGTGATAGTCGTGGAGGCACAAGCTCGGCGAGACGACAACGATGCTACGATGGAGATCAAGGTGTCGCGCCGGTGACGATGGTGATCACGACGGTGCTTCGGAGATGGAGATCACAAGCACAAGATGATGATGGCCATATCATATCACTTATATTGATTGCATGTGATGTTTATCTTTTATGCATCTTATCTTGCTTTGATTGACGGTAGCATTATAAGATGATCTCTCACTAATTATCAAGAAGTGTTCTCCCTGAGTATGCACCGTTGCGAAAGTTCTTCGTGCTGAGACACCACGTGATGATCGGGTGTGATAGGCTCTACGTTCAAATACAACGGGTGCAAAATAGTTGCACACGCGGAATACTCAGGTTATACTTGACGAGCCAAGCATATAGAGATATGGCCTCGGAACACGGAGACCGAAAGGTCCAGCGTGAATCATATAGCAGATATGATCAACATAGTGATGTTCACCAATGAAACTACTCCATCTCACGTGATGATCGGACATGGTTTAGTTGATTTGGATCACGTAATCACTTAGAGGATTAGAGGGATGTCTATCTAAGTGGGAGTTCTTAAGTAATATGATTAATTGAACTTAAATTTATCATGAACTTAGTCCTGGTAGTATTTTGCAAATTATGTTGTAGATCTATAGCTCGCGTTGTTGCTTCCCGTGTTTATTTTGATATGTTCCTAGAGAAAAGTGTGTTGAAAGATGTTAGTAGCAATGATGCGGATTGGATCCGTGATCTGAGGTTTATCCTCATTGCTGCACAGAAGAATTATGTCATTGATGCACTGCTAGGTGACGGACCTATTGCAGGAGCAGATGCAGACATTATGAACGTTTGGCTAGCTCAATATGATGACTACTTGATAGTTTAGTGCACCATGCTTAATGGCTTAGAATCGGGACTTCAAAGACGTTTTGAACGTCATGGAGCATATGAGATGTTCCAGGAGTTGAAGTTAATATTTCAAGCAAATACCCGAGTTGAGAGATATGAAGTCTCCAACAAGTTCTATAGCTAAAAGATGGAGGAGAATCGCTCAACTAGTGAGCATGTGCTCAGATTGTCTGAGTACTACAATCGCTTGAATCAAGTGGGAGTTAATCTTCCAGATAAGATAGTAATTGACAGAATTCTCTAGTCACCATCACCAAGTTAGTAGAACTTCGTGATGAACTATGATATGCAAGGGATAACGGAAACGATTCCCAAGCTCTTCGTAATGCGGAAATTGACGAAGGTAGAAATCGAGAAAAACATCAAGTGTTGATGGTAGACAAGACCACTAGTTTCAAGAAAAGGGCAGAGGGAAGAAGGGGAACTTCAAGAAGAACAGCAAGCAAGTTGCTGCTCAAGTGAAGAAGCCCAAGTCTGGTCCTAAGCCTGAGACTAAGTGTTTGTACTGCAAAGGGACTGGTCACTGGAAGCGGAACTACCCCAAGTGATTGGCAGATAAGAAGGATGGCAAAGTGAACATAAGTATATTTGATATACATGCTATTGATGTGTACTTTACTACTGTTTATAGCAACCCCTCAGTATTTGATACTAGTTCAGTTGCTAAGATTAGTAACTCGAAACGGGAGTTGCAGAATAAACAGAGACTAGTTAAGGGTGAAGTGACGATGTGTGTTGGAAGTGGTTCCAAGATTGATATGATCATCATCGCACACTCCCTATACTTTCGGGATTAGTGTTGAACCTGAATAAGTGTTATTTGGTGTTTGGTTTGAGCATGACTATGATTTGATCATGTTTATTGTAATACGGTTATTCATTTAAGTAAGAGAATAAATTGTTGTTCTGTTTACATGAATAAAACCTTATATGGTTACACACCCAATGAAAATAGTTCGTTGGATCTCGATCGTAGTGATACACATAATCATAATATTGAAACCAAAAGATGCAAAGTTAATAATGATAGTGCAACTTATTTGTGGCACTGCCGTTTAGGTCATATTGGTGTAAAGCGCATGAAGAAACTCCATGCTAATGGGTTTTTGGAATCACTTGATTATGAATCAGTTGATGCTTGTGAACCATGCCTCATGGGCAAGATGACTAAAACGCCGTTCTCTGGAACTATGGAGCGAGCAACTGACTTATTGGAAATAATACATACTGATGTATGAGATCTGATGAGTGTTAAGGCTCGCGGCGGGCATCATTATTTTCTGACCTTCACAGTTGATTTGAGCAGATATGGGTATATCTACTTAATGAAACACAAGTCTGAAATATTTTAAAAGTTCAAAGAATTTCAGAGTGAAGTGGAGAATCATCGTAACAAGAAAAATAAAAGTTTCTATGATATCATCGCAGAGGTAAAATATTTGCGTTACGAGTTTGGCCTTCAGTTAAAACAATGTGAAATAGTTTTACTACTCACGCCACCTGGAACACCACAGCATAATGGTGTGTCTGAACATTATAACCGTACTTTATTAGATATGGTGCGATCTATGATGTCTTTTTTCGATCTACCACTATCGTTTTGGGGTTATGCATTAAAGACAGCTACATTCATGTTTAAAAGGGCACCATCTAAGTCCGTTGAGACGACACAATCTGAACTGTGGTTTGGCAAGAAACCAAAGTTGTCGTTTCTTAAAGTTTGGGATTGTGATGCTTATATGAAAAAGTTTCATCCTAATAAGCTCAAACCCAAATCGGAGAAATATGTCTTCATAGGATACCCAAAGGAGACTGTTGGGTACACCTTCTATCACAAATCCGAAGGCAAGACTTTTGTAGCTAAATTCAGAGTTTTTCTAGAGAAGGAGTTTCTCTCGAAAGAAGTGAGTGGGAGGAAAGTAGAACTTGATGAGGTAATTGTACCTGCTCCCTTATTGGAAAGTAGTTCATCACAGAAATCTGTTCCTGTGACTACTACACCAATTAGTGAGGAAGCTAATGATGATGATCATGTAACTTCAGATCAAGTTACTACCGAATCTCGTAGGTAAACCAGAGTGAGATCCGCACCAGAGTGGTACAGTAATCCTGTTCTGGAAGTCATGTTACTAGACCATGACGAACTTGCGAACTATGAGGAAGCGATGATGAGCCCAGATTCCGCGAAATGGTTTGAGGCCATAAAATCTGAGATATGATCCATGTATGAGAACAAAGTATAGACTTTGATGGATTTGCCCGATGATCGGCAAGCCATAGAAAATAAATGGATCTTCAAGAGGAAGACGGACGCTGATAGTAGTGTTACTATCTACAAAGCTAGAATTGTCGCAAAAGGTTTTCGACAAGTTCAAGGTGTTGACTACGATGAGATTTTCTCACTCGTATATATGCTTAAGTCTGTCCGAATCATGTTAGCAATTGCCGCATTTTATGAAATCTGGCAAATGGATAAACAAAACTGCATTCCTTAATGGATTTCTTAAAGAAGAGTTGTATATGATGCAACCAGAAAGTTTTATCAATCCTAAAGGTGTTAACAAAATATGCAAGCTCCAACGATCCATCTATGGACTGGTGCAAGCATCTTGGAGTTGGAATATACGCTTTGATAAGTTGATCAAAGCATATAGTTTTATACAGACTTACGGTGAAGCCTGTATTTACAAGAAAGTGAGTGGGAGCACTACAACATTTCTGATAAGTATACGTGAACAACATATTGTTGATCGGAAATAATGTATAATTTTCTGGAAAGCATAAAGGAATATTTGAAAGGAGTTTTTCAAAGAAAGACCTCGGTAAAGCTGCTTACATATTGAGCATCAAGATCTATAGAGATAGATCAAGACGCTTGATAAGTTTTTCAATGAGTACATACCTTGACAAGATTTTGAAGTAGTTCAAAATGGAACAATCAAAGAAAGAGTTCTTGCCTGTGTTGCAAGGTGTGAAATTGAGTAAGACTCAAAGCCCGACCACGGCAGAAGATAGAAATAGAATGAAAGTCATTCCCTATGCCTCAGCCATAGGTTCTATAAAGTATGCCATGCTATGTACCAGATCTATTGTATACCCTACACTGTGTTAAGCAAGGGAGTACAATAGTGATCTAAGAGTAGATCACTGGACAGCGGTCAAAATTATCCTTAGTGGAATAAGGAAATATTTCTCAATTATGGAGGTGACAAAAAGGTTCGTCGTAAAAAGTTACGTCGATGCAAGTTTTGACACAGATATGGATGACTCTAAGTCTTGATCTAGATACATATTGAAAGTGGGAGCAATAAGCTAGAGTAGCTCCGTGCAGAGCATTGTTGACATAGAAATTCGCAAAATACTTACGGATCTGAATGTGACAGACCCATTGACTAAAATTATCTCACAAGCAAAACATGATCACACCTTAGTACTCTTTGGGTGTTAATCACATAGCGATGTGAACTAGATTACTAACTCTAGTAAACCCTTTGGGTGTTGATCACATATCGATGTGAACTATGGGTGTTAATCACATGGTGATGTGAACTATTGCTGTTAAATCACATGGCGATGTGAACTAGATTATTGACTCTAGTGCAAGTGGGAGACTGAAGGAAATATGCCCTAGAGGAAATAATAAAGTTATTATTTATTTCCTTATATCATGATAAATGTTTATTATTCATGCTAGAATTGTATTAACCGGAAACATAATACTTGTGTGAATACATAGACAAACAAAGTGTCACTAGTATGCCTCTACTTGACTAGCTCGTTAATCAAAGATGGTTATGTTTCCTAACCATGAACAAGGAGTTGTTATTTGATTAACGGGATCACATCATTAAGTGAATGATCTGATTGACATGACCCATTCCATTAGCTTAGCACCCGATCGTTTAGTATGTTGCTATTGCTTTCTTCATGACTTATACATGTTCCTATGACTATGAGATTATGCAACTCCCGTTTACCAGAGGAACACTTTGTGTGCTACCAAACGTCACAACGTAACTAGGTGATTATAAAGGAGCTCTATAGGTGTCTCCAAAGGTACATGTTGGGTTGGCGTATTTCGATATTAGGATTTGTCACTCTGATTGTCGGAGAGGTATCTCTGGGCCCTCTCGGTAATGCACATCACTTAAGCCTTGCAAGCATTGCAAACTAATGAGTTAGTTGCGGGATGATGTATTACAGAACGAGTAAAGAGACTTGCCGGTAACGAGATTGAACTAGGTATTGGAATACCGACGATCGAATCTCGGGCAAGTAACATACCGATGACAAAGGGAACAACGTATGTTGTTATGCGGTCTGACCGATAAAGATCTTCGTAGAATATGTAGGAGCCAATATGAGCATCCAGGTTCCGCTGTTGGTTATTGACCGGAGACATGTCTTGGTCATGTCTACATTGTTCTCGAACCCGTAGGGTCCGCACGCTTAAGGTTACGATGACAGTTATATTATGAGTTTATGCATTTTGATGTACCGAAGTTTGTTCGGAGTCCCGGATGTGATCACGGACATGAACGAGGAGTCTCGAAATGGTCGAGACATAAAGATTGATATATTGGAAGCCTATGTTTGGATATCGGAAGTGTTCCGGGTGAAATCGGGATTTTACCGGAGTACCGGGAGGTTACCGGAACCCCCCGGGAGCTATCGGGCCATGATGGGCCTTAGTGGAAAAGAGAAGAGGCAGCCCAACATGGGCCACGCGCCCCTCCCCTCCCTTGGTCCGAATAGGACAAGGAGAGGGGGTCGGCCCCTCTCTCTTTTCCCCCCTCCGCGAATCCTATTCCAACTAGAATTGGAAGGGGGGAATCCTACTCCCAGAGGGAGTAGGACTCTCCTGGCGTGCCTCTCCTAGGCCGGCCGCACCCCCCCTTTAGTCCTTTATATACGGAGGCAGGGGCACCCCAGAAACACACAAGTTGATCCACGTGATCTTATTCTTAGCCGTGTGCGGCGCCCCCAGCCACCATAGTCCTCGATAATATTGTAGCGGTGCTTAGGCGAAGCCCTGCAGCAGTAGTACATCAAGATCGTCACCACGCCGTCGTGCTGACGGAACTCTTCCCCGACACTTTGCTGGATCGGAGTCCGGGGATCGTCATCGAGCTGAACGTGTGCTAAAACTCGGAGGTGCCGTAGTTTCGGTGCTTGATCGGTCGGGCCGTGAAGACGTACGACTACATCAACCAAACGCTTCCGTTGTCGATCTACAAGGTATGTAGATCACACTCTCCCCTCGTTGCTATGCATCACCATGATCTTGCGTGTGCGTAGGAAATTTTTGAAATTACTACGTTCCCCAAAACTCCTCCAGCAAGGCCCAACCTTGGTTTTACCATTTGCCTACCTACCACCATATACCTTTCCCTTGGGTTCTGCAGACTCAAGGGTCATCTTTATTTTAAACCCCCCCGGGCCAGTGCTCCTCTGAGTGTTGGTCCGAACTAGAGTCCTGCGCGGGCCACCTCGGGGAAACCTTGAGGTTGTTGTGTTTTACGAGTGCTCATCCGGTGTGCCCTGAGAACGAGATACGTGTGACTCCTATCGGGATTTGTCGGCACATCGGGCGGCTTTGCTGGTCTTGTTTTACCATTGTCGAAATGTCTTGTAACCGGGATTCCGAGACTGATCGGGTCTTCGCGAGAAGGAATATCCTTCGTTGACCATGAGAGCTTGTGATGGGCTAAGTTGGGACACCCCTGCAGGGTTTTGAACTTTCGAAAGCCGTGCCCGCGGTTATGGGCAGATGGGAATTTGTTAATGTCCGGTTGTAGAGAACTTGACACTTAACTTAATTAAAATGAATCAACCGCGTGTGTAGCCGTGATGGTCTCTTTTCGGCGGAGTCCGGGAAGAGAACACGGTCTCGTGTTATGCTTGAACGTAAGTAGCTTCAGGATCACTTCTTGATCACTATTAGCTTCTCGACCGTGCTTTGCTTCTCTTCTCGCTCTCTTTTGCGTAAGTTAGCCACCATATATGCTAGTGCTTGTGCAGCTCCACCTCACTACCCTTTCCTACCTTTAAGCTTAAATAGTCTTGATCGCGAGGGTGTGAGATTGCTGAGTCCCCGTGACTCACAGATACTTCCAAACAGATGCAGGTGCCGATGATGCCAGTGCAGGGGACGCTACCGAACTCAAGTGGGAGTTCGACGAGGATTCGGGCCGTTACTATGTTTCTTTTCCGGATGATCAGTAGAGGAGCCCAGTTGGGGCGATCGGGGATCTAGCATTTGGGGTTGTCTTTCTTTATTTTGGTTTGTAGTCGGACCTTGATTGTATTCTGGATGATGTATGATATATTTATGTATTGTGTGAAGTGGCGATTGTAAGCACTCTTTATCCCTTTCTTATTCAGTACATGGGATGTGTAAAGATTACCCCTCTTGCGACATGCCTACCATGCGGTTATGCCTCTAAGTCGTGCTCCGACACGTGGGAGATATAGCCGCATCGTGGGTGTTACAAGTTGGTAATCAGAGCCTTCCCCGACTTAGGAGCCCCCTGCTTGATCGAATCGCTGCGTTGTTGAGTCTAGAAAAATGTTTTGAGTCTTATAGGATTATATATATCGGAGAGTAGGATTCTTTTTACTCCTCAGTCCCTTCGTCGCTCTGGTGAGGCCTCTGACGTAGAGTTTTGACTCTTCTCTCCTCAAATTTCACTAAAAAAATTAGGATCACGCGGGTATCTTGGAATTGTTCCGATGGTTTTGTGACGAGAACATTGTTCTTGGTGCCTCCTGACATTTAGGGGTTGTGGCAGTGTCCCGGGGAGTTGAGCTCCGAGGTGTTGTCATCACAATTTTATCGTTGCAGTTCTGGAATACCTGAGTTCGCCGACATCGAAAATCTCTTTTATGCAGTTGTTGGTGAGATAACCTCGACGCCACCCAGTACTGAGGGCGGGAGTTCGGGAGTATTGCCATAACTCGTATAACGGATGCTTTTCGAAGGTTGAGGTAAATGATTTCCGAAGGTTTCTTGGTTATGTGTTGAAGGATGGATACAGCTGGATGTAGGATTTGCTAGTTTTGGGTGAGATATTATGCTTCCCCTGTATCCCCAACACCTGATTGCATAACCAGAAAGTTTCGGGAGTTTCATAGGTGGGAATTCAAGTAGCTCTAGTATTTCTTCCCGCAGATATTTGGTTTGTGATTGGGTAATCCTTACCAATTATTTGTTCATATCCTACCTTGTTGTTTATTCATCTACCTTTATCTAAGTGGCTTCTCAATTATGGAAGTGTGATGATTTACTTTGGAATTCATTCATTCATTCTTGTTCGAATGTTAAGGCTATATGTTGCAATTTCGATCCATTGATTCAGCTTGAATATATGTCTTTCAAGATGCTAACGGATGTCAACCTCTTCAGGATGGCTCCTCCAACGCGTCAGAATCCGGACCAATGATGGGGAACAGTCGAACCCTCCGCCACCACCTCCACCTCCGGAGGCATGGCAAGCTGTCATGGCAGCCACCAACGCCAACACTCAGATGCTTTTGCAACTCTTGCAAGAGCGCAACCAAGGGCAAGGCAACCAAGGAAATCAAGGCCAAGGCAACAATCAACCTCAGTTTGCTACCCTCAATCAGTTCCTCGCAAACCAGCCGAAGTCCTTCAGTAACTGTGTCGAGGCCACAGACGCCGATGACTGGCTCGTGGATATCTGCAAACATTTTGAGTGTAGCAATGTCAGGCCTGAGGACTTTGTCAAGTTTGCTTCGTTTCAACTCAAAGACCAAGCTGCTGAGTGGTATCAACAATACAAAGATTCCAGAGGAGGTCGTGTGATTACCTGGGATGATTTCCGCCGAGACTTCAAAGCTCACCACATTCCACAAAGTGTTGCTGAGAGTAAGCGTGAGGAGTTCCGCAATCTCAAGCAAGGCAGCATGTCTGTGTATCAATACAATATCCAGTTTCAGAAACTCGCTCGCTTCGCTAAACAAGACGTCCCTGATGAAAAGAGCATGATTTATCAATTCAGAGGTGGCCTCAGAGAAGATCTGCAATTAGCTCTCGTGCTTCTTGAGCCGACTAAGTATGATGAATTCTACAACATGGCACTAAAGCAAGAAGCGCTCAGATTAAGTGTGATGCTTCTAAGAAGAGAGTCAGGGATGCAGCTCAATCTTCTTCTTCAACTCAAGTGGCAGCTAAGCAACAGAAGTTCTGGTTGCCTCCTCCTCCTCCGTTCCTCAGCCTTATCAGCAGAAGAGTAAAGGTGGCAATGGATCTTCCCACCCACCCAACCCAGGCTATCAGAACAAAGCTCAGTCTCATACTCCAAGGTCAAGTGCTCCTTATCACCGTCCGCTCTCAGAGGTTACTTGCAACAAGTGTCAGCAGAAAGGGCACTATGCAAACAAGTGCTTCAACCAAAGGCGCCTTCCGCCTCCTCCTCCTGTGAGATCTGCCAGCAATGCAGTGGTCAAGCATAATCCCAAGCATGCTAAGGTCAACATGATGAACGCAGCTCAGGCAGAGGATTCTTCAGAAGTGATCATGGGTAACCTTCATGTTAATGATATTCCTGCTAAAGTCTTATTTTGATACTGGTGCATCGCATTGTTTCATTTCAAAACCTTTTGCATCAAAGTATGAGTGGGGTTATCAAGAATTGCCTAGAACTTTATCAATTGTGTCCCCGGGTAAGCAAATGTAGCTAATAATTGCGTCCCGGATGTTTCTATCGAGATGGGCGACTATAAATTTCTGCTTCTCCAATTGTTCTTGTGACTCGGATATTGATCTAATTCTCGGCATGGACTGGCTTTCTAAGCACAAGGCTCAGCTTGATTGTGCTGCCAGAGAAATTCAATTGACACACTCTTCTGAGGATGTGATCATCTATGCCGCTCGTGACGAAACCATTCGCTGTTTTCTCTCAATGAGAAGGGCGAGTTGAATGCCATCTCTCAGATTCCAGTCGTTTGTGAATATCAAGACGTCTTTCCAGAAGAGCTTCCGGGAATGCCTCCTCACCGGCCAGTTGAATTCGTTATCGATCTTGAGCCTGGCACGGAACCTGTTTGCAAACGTCCTTACAAGCTTGGACCAAAGGAATTGAAGAAACAACTCGATGAACAAGAGCGTCTGGGTCTGATCAGACCGAGTTCATCTCCATGGGGTTGTGGTGTTCTTTTTGTCCAGAAGAAGGATGGCACGGACCGACTTTGTGTCGACTACCGCCCATTGAACAAGAAAGACAATAAAGAACAAGTACCCACTTCCCAACATCAATGAGCTTTTCGAGCAACTTAAAGGTGCTCAAGTATTCTCCAAGCTTGACCTCCGTATGGGTTATCATCAGATTCGCATTCGTGAACAAGATATCCCCAAGACAACATTCAGAACAAGCTATGGTTCTTATGAATATACTGTCATGTCTTTCGGACTTGTCAATGCTCCTCCAACGTTCTCTCGCATGATGAACTTCATCTTCAACCCTTACACAAATGATTTCGTCTTGGTGTATCTCGATAATATTTTGGTCTTTTCCAAGAATAAGGAGGATCATGCCAAGCATTTGAGATTGGGTACTGCAGAAACAAAAATTTCCTACGTCACCAAGATCCATCTATGAGTTCATCTAGCAACGAGTGATTGGATTGCATCTACATACCTTTGTAGATCACGCGCGGAAGCGTTCAAAGAACGGGGATGAGGAAGTCGTACACGACGTGATCCAAATCACCGGAGATCCTAGCGCCGAACGGACGGCACCTCCGCGTTCAACACACGTACGGTCAGCGTAACGTCTCCTCCTTCTTGATCCAGCAAGGGGGAAGGAGAGGTTGAGGAAGATGGCTCCAGCAGCAGCACGACGGCGTGGTGGTGATGGAGCTGCAGTACTCCGACAGGGCTTCGCCAAGCTATACGGAGGAGGAGGATGGTGTTGGAGAGGGAGAGGGAGGCACCAAAGGCGTGTTGAGAGGCCCTCCTTCCCCACTATATATAGGGGGCCTAAGGGGGGGCGCCGGCCCTAGGAGATCCAATCTCCTAGGGGGCGGCCAAGGGAGGGTTTCCCTCCCCCCAAGACAAGGGGGCCTTCCCCCTTTGGGACTCTTCCCTCTGACCCTAGGCGCATGGGCCTCTGGGGCTGGTGCCCTTGGCCCATTATGGCCAAGCGCACCCCTACAGCCCATGTGGCCCCGGGCAGGTGGCCCCACCCGGTGGACCCCCGGGACCCTTCCGGTGGTCCCGGTACAATACCGGTGACCCCGAAACTTGTCCCGATGCCCGAAATAGTACTTCCTATATATAATTCTTTACCTCCGGACCATTCCGGAACTCCTCGTGACGTCCGGGATCTCATCCGGGACTCCGAACAACATTCGGGTTACTGCATATACATATCCCTACAACCCTAGCGTCACCGAACCTTAAGTGTGTAGACCCTACGGGTTCGGGAGACATGTAGACATGACCGAGATCGCTCTCCGGTCAATAACCAACAGCGGGATCTGGATACCCATGTTGGCTCCCACATGCTCCTCGATGATCTCATCGGATGAACCACGATGTCGAGGATTCAAGCAACCCCATATACAATTCCCTTTGTCAATCGGTATGTTACTTGCCCGAGATTCGATCGTCGGTATCCCAATACCTCGTTCAATCTCGTTACCGGCAAGTCACTTTACTCGTACCGTAATGCATGATCCCGTGACCAGACACTTGGTCACTTTGAGCTCATTATGATGATGCATTACCGAGTGGGCCCAGTGATACCTCTCCGTCATACGGAGTGACAAATCCCAGTCTCGATCCGTGTCAACCCAACAGATACTTTCGGAGATACCTGTAGTGCACCTTTATAGTCACCCAGTTATGTTGTGAAGTTTGGTACACCCAAAGCACTCCTACGGTATCCGGGAGTTACACGATCTCATGGTCTAAGGAAAAGATACTTGACATTGGAAAACTCTAGCAAACGAACTATACGATCTTGTGCTATGTTTAGGATTGGGTCTTGTCCATCACATCATTCTCCTAATGATGTGATCTCGTTATCAATGACATCCAATGTCCATAGCCAGGAAACCATGACTATCTGTTGATCAACGAGCTAGTCAACTAGAGGCTTACTAGGGACATGTTGGTGTCTGTTATTCACACATGTATTACAATTTCCGGATAATACAATTATAGCATGAATAAAGACAATTATCATGAACAAAGAAATATAATAATAATGCTTTTATTATTGCCTCTAGGGCATATTTCCAACAGTCTCCCACTTGCACTAGAGTCAATAATCTAGTTACATTGTGATGAATCGAACACCCATGGAATTCTGGTGTTGATCATGTTTTGCCCTAGGGAGAGGTTTAGTCAACGGATCTGCTACATTCAGGTCCGTATGTACTTTAAAAATCTCTATGTCTCCATCTTGAACATTTTCACGAATGGAGTTGAAGCGGCGCTTGATGTGCCTTGTCTTCTTGTGAAATCTGGGCTCCTTGGCAAGTGCAATAGCTCCAGTGTTGTCACAAAAGAGTTTGATTGGCCCCGACGCATTGGGTATGACTCCTAGGTCGGTGATGAACTCCTTCACCCATATTGCTTCATGTGCTGCCTCTGAGGCTGCCATGTACTCCGCTTCACATGTAGATCCCGCCACGACGCTTTGCTTGCAGCTGCACCAGCTCACTGCTCCACCATTCAACATATACACGTATCCGGTTTGTGACTTAGAGTCATCCAGATCTGTGTCGAAGCTAGCGTCGACGTAACCCTTTATGACGAGCTCTTCGTCACCTCCATAAACGAGAAACATTTCCTTAGTCCTTTTCAGGTACTTCAGGATATTCTTGACCACTTTCCAGTGTTCCTTGCCGGGATTACTTTGGTACCTTCCTACCAAACTTACGACAAGGTTTACATCAGGTCTGGTACACAGCATGGCATACATAATAGAACATATGGCTGAGGCATAGGGGATGACACTCATCTCTTCTATATCTTTTGCCGTGGTCGGGCATTGAGCCGAGCTCAATCTCACACCTTGCAAAACAGGCAAGAACCCTTTCTTGGACTGATCCATTTTGAACTTCTTCAAAATCTTATCAAGGTATGTGCTTTGTGAAAGACCTATGAGGCGTCTTGATCTATCTCTATAGATCTTGATGCCTAATATATAAGCAGCTTCTCCAAGGTCCTTCATTGAAAAACTCTTTATTCAAGTAGGCCTTGATGCTGTCCAAGAGTTCTATATCATTTCCCATCAAAAGTATGTCATCTACATATAGTATGAGAAATGCTACAGAGCTCCCACTCACTTTCTTGTAAACGCAGGCTTCTCCATAAGTCTGCGTAAACCCAAACGCTTTGATCATCTAATCAAAGCGAATGTTCCAACTCCGAGATGCTTGCACCAGCCCATAAATCGAGCGTTGGAGCTTGCACACCTTGTTAGCATTCTTAGGATCGACAAAACCTTCCGGATGCATCATATACAATTCTTCCTTAAGGAAACCATTAAGGAATGCCGTTTTGACGTCCATTTGCCATATCTCATAATCGTAGAATGCGGCAATTGCTAACATGATTCGGACGGACTCCAGCTTCACCACCGGTGAGAAAGTCTCATCGTAGTCAACCCCTTGAACTTGTCGATAACCCTTAGTGACAAGCCTAGCTTTATAGATGGTCACATTACCATCCGCGTCTGTCTTCTTCTTAAAGATCCATTTATTTTCTATGGCTCGCCGTTCAACGGGCAAGTCAGTCAAAGTCCATACTTCGTTTTCATACATGGATCCTATCTCGGATTTCATGGCTTCTAGCCATTTGTCGGAATCCGGGCCTGCCATCGCTTCTTCATAGTTCGAAGGTTCACCGTTGTCTAACAACATGATTTCCAAGACAGGGTTGCCGTACCACTCTAGTGCGGAATGTGTTCTCGTGGACCTTCGAATTTCAGTAGGAGCTTGATCAGAAGTATCTTGATCATCATCAATAACTTCCTCTCTAGTTGGTGCAGGCACCTCAGGAACATTTTCTTGAGTTGCGCCTTTTTCCGGTTCAAGAGGTAACACTTCATCAAGTTCTACTTTCCTCCCACTTACTTCTTTCGAGAGAAACTCTTTCTCTAGAAAGAATCCATTCTTGGCAACAAAGATCTTGCCTTCGGATCTGAGGTAGAAGGTATAGCCAACAGTTTCTTTAGGGTATCCTATGAAGACGCATTTTTCCGACTTGGGTTCGAGCTTTTCAGGTTGAAGTTTCTTGACATAAGCATCGCATCCCCAAACTTTTAGAAACGACAGCTTAGGTTTCTTCCCAAACCATAATTCATACGGTGTCGTCTCAACGGATTTCGACGGAGCCCTATTTAAAGTGAATGCGGCAGTCTCTAAAGCATAGCCCCAAAAAGATAGCGGTAAATCGGTAAGAGACATCATAGATCGCACCATATCTAATAGAGTGCGATTACGACGTTCGGACACACCATTACGCTGAGGTGTTCCAGGCGGCGTGAGTTGTGAAACTATTCCACATTTTCTTAAGTGTGTGCCAAATTCGTGACTCAAGTATTCTCCTCCATGATCTGATCGTAGAAACTTGATTTTCCTGTCACGTTGATTCTCAACCTCGCTCTGAAATTCCTTGAACTTTTCAAAGGTTTCAGACTTGTGTTTCATTAAGTAGACATACCCATATCTACTCAAGTCATCAGTGAGGGTGAGAACATAACGATAGCCACCGCGAGCCTCAACACTCATTGGACCGCACACATCAGTATGTATGATTTCCAATAAGTTGGTTGCTCGCTCCATTGTTCCTGAGAACGGAGTCTTGGTCATCTTACCCATGAGGCATGGTTCGCACGTGTCAAATGATTCATAATCAAGAGACTCTAAAAGTCCATCTGCATGGAGCTTCTTCATGCGTTTGACACCTATGTGACCAAGGCGGCAGTGCCACAAGTATATGGGACTATCATTATCAACCTTACATCTTTTGGTACTCACACTATGAATATGTGTAGCATTACGCTCGAGATTCATTAAGAATAAACCATTCACCATCGGAGCATGACCATAAAACATATCTCTCATATAAATAGAACAACCATTATTCTCGGATTTAAATGAGTAGCCATCTCGTATTAAACGAGATCCCGATACAATGTCCATGCTCAAAGCTGGCACTAAATAACAATTATTAAGGTTTAAAACTAATCCCGAAGGTAAATATAGAGGCAGCGTGCCGACGGCGATCACATTGACCTTGGAACCATTCCCGACGCGCATCGTCACCTCGTCCTTTGCTAGTCTCCGCTTATTCCGCAGCCCCTGCTTTGAGTTACAAATGTGAGCAACTGCACCGGTATCAAATACCCAGGAGCTACTACGGGTACTAGTAAGGTACACATCAATTACATGTATATCATATATACCTTTTGTTTTGCCGGCCTTCTTGTCCGCTAAGTATTTGGGGCAGTTCCGCTTCCAGTGACCCTTCCCTTTGCAATAAAAGCACTCAGTCTCGGGCTTGGGTCCATTCTTTGGCTTCTTCCCGGCAGCTTGCTTTCCAGGCCCGACAACTTCCTTGCCGTCCTTCTTGGAGTTATTTTTACCCTTGCCCTTCTTAAACTTAGTGGTTTTATTGACCATCAACACTTGATGTTCCTTCTTGACTTCTACCTCTGCTGATTTCAGCATAGCAAATACTTTAGGAATGGTCTTTTCCATCCCCTACATATTGAAGTTCATCACAAAGCTCTTGTAGCTTGGTGGAAGCGACTGGAGGATTCTGTCAATGACCGCGTCATCCGGGAGATTAACTCCCAGTTGAGTCAAGCGGTTATGCAACCCAGACATAGTGAGTATGTGCTCACTGACAGAACTATTTTCCTCCATCTTACAGCTGAAGAATTTGTCGGAGACTTCATATCTCTCGACCCGGGCATGAGCTTGGAAAACCATTTTCAGCTCTTCAAACATCTCATATGCTCCATGTCTCTCAAAACGCTTTTGGAGCCCCGGCTCTAGGCTGTAAAGCATGCCGCACTGAATGAGGGAGTAGTCATCAGCACGTGTCTGCCAAGCGTTCATAACATCTTGGTTCTGTGGGACGGGTGGATCACCTAGCGGTGCTTGTAGGACATAATCTTTCTTGGCAGCTATGAGGATGATCCTCAGGTTCCGGACCCAGTCCGTATAGTTGCTTCCATCGTCTTTCAGCTTGGTTTTCTCTAGGAACGCGTTGAAGTTGAGGACTACGTTGGCCATTTGATCTACAAGACATATTGTAAAGATTTCAGACTAAGTTCATGATAATTAAGTTCATCTAATCAAATTATTCAATGAACTCCCACTTAGATAGACATCCCTCTTCTAGTCATCTAAGTATAACATGATCCGAGTTAACTAGGCCATGTCCGATCATCACGTGAGACGGACTAGTCAACGTCGGTGAACATCTTCATGTTGATCGTATCTGCTATACGACTCATGCTCGACCTTTCGGTCTTCTGTGTTCCGAGGCCATGTCTGTACATGCTAGGCTCGTCAAGTCAACCTAAGTGTTTTGCATGTGTAAATCTGTCTTACACCCGTTGTATTTGAACGTTTGAATCAAACACCCGATCATCACGTGGTGCATTGAAGCAACAAACTGTCGCAACGGTGCACAGTTAGGGGGAACACTTTCTTGAAATTATTATGAGGGATCATCTTATTTACTACCGTCGTTCTAAGTAAACAAGATGCAAAACATGATAAACATCAAATGCAATCAAATTATAATAGTGACATGATATGGCCAATATCACATAGCTCCTTTGATCTCCATCTTGGGGCTCCATGATCATCTTGTCACCGGCATGACACCATGATCTCCATCATCATCATCTCCGTCATTGTGTCTCCATGAAGTTGCTCGCCAACTATTACTTCTACTACTATGGCTAACGCGTTTAGCAATAAAGTAAAGTAATTTACATGGCGTTTCACAATGACACGCAGGTCATACAAAAATAAAGACAACTCCTATGGCTCCTGCCGGTTGTCATACTCATCGACATGCAAGTCGTGATTCCTATTACAATAGCATGAACAACTCATACATCACATATATATTATTCATCATTCATCACAACTTTGGCCATATCATATCACAAAGCACTTGCTGCAAAAACAAGTTAGACATCCTCTAATTGTTGTTGCAAGTTTTACGTGGCTGAAGTAGGGTTCTAGCAAGAACGTTTTCTTACCTACGTGAAAGCCACAACGTGATTTGTCAACTTCTATTTACCCTTCATAAGGACCCTGTTCATCGAATCCGCTCCAACTAAAGTAGGAGAGACAGACACCCGCCAGCCACCTTATGCAACTAGTGCATGTTAGTCGGTGGAACCGGTCTCACGTAAGCGTACGTGTAAGGTTGGTCCGGGCCGCTTCATCCCACAATACCGTTGAAGCAAGATAAGACTAGTAGCGGCAAGAAAGTTGACAACATCTACGCCCACAACAAATTGTGTTCTACTCGCGCAAGAAGAACTATGCATAGACCTAGCTCATGATGCCACTGTTGGGGAACGTTGCAGAAAACAAAAATTTTCCTACGGTTTCACCAAGATCCATCTAGGAGTTCATCTAGCAACGAGTGATTAGACGCATCTACATACCTTTGTAGATCGCGAGCGGAAGCGGTCAAAGAACGTGGATGAGGGAGTCGTACTCGACGTGATTCGAATCACCGAAGATCTTAGCACCGAACGGACGGTGCCTCCGCGTTCAACACACGTACGGTAAGCGTAACGTCTCCTTCTTCTTGATCCAGCAAGAGGGAAGGAGAGGTTGAGGAAGATGGCACCAGCAGCAGCACGATGGCGTGGTGTTGATGGAGCTGCAGTACTCCGGCAGGGCTTCGCCAAGCGCTATGGAGGAGGAGGAGGTGTTGGAGAGGGAGGAGGAGGCAACCAAAGGCGTGGGATGAAAGCCCTCCTTCCCCCACTATATATAGGAGGGCCAAGGGGGGGGGCGCCGGCCCTAGGAGATCCAATCTCCTAGGGTGGGGCGGCGGCCAGGGGAGGTTTCCCTCCCCCCCAAGGCACCTAGGGGGTGCCTTCCACTAGTGGGACTCCTCCCCCATGGAAACCCTAGGCGCATGGGCCTAGTGGGGCTGGTGCCCTTGGCCCATGTAGGCCAAGGCGCACCCCCTACAGCCCATGTGGCCCCCCGGGGCAGGTGGCCCCACCCGGTGGACCCCCGGGACCCTTCCGGTGGTCCCGGTACAATACCGATGACCCCGAAACTTGTCCCGATGGCCGAAACAGCACTTCCTATATATAATTCTTTACCCCCGGACCATTCCGGAACTCCTCGTGACATCCGGGATCTCATCCGGGACTCCAAACAACATTCGGGTTACTGCATATACATATCCCTACAGCCCTAGCGTCACCGAACCTTAAGTGTGTAGACCCTACGGGTTCGGGAGATATGTAGACATGACCGAGACGACTCTCCGGTCAATAAACCAACAGCGGGATCTGGATACCCATGTTGGCTCCCACATACTCCACGATGATCTCATCGGATGAACCACGATGTCGAGGATTCAAGCAACCCCGTATACAATTCCCTTTGTCAATCGATATGTTACTTGCCCGAGATTCGATCGTCGGTATCCCAATACCTCATTCAATCTCGTTACCGGCAAGTCACTTTACTCGTACCGTAATGCATGATCCCGTGACCAGACACTTGGTCACTTTGAGCTCATTATGATGATGCATTACCGAGTGGGCCCAGTGATACCTCTCCGTCATACGGAGTGACAAATCCCAGTCTTGATCCGTGTCAACCCAACAGACACTTTCGGAGATACCCGTAGTATCACCTTTATAGTCACCCAGTTACGTTGTGACGTTTGGTACACCCAAAACACTCCTACGGTATCCGGGAGTTACACGATCTCATGGTCTAAGGAAAAGATACTTGACATTGGAAAACTCTAGCAAACGAACTATACGATCTTGTGCTATGTTTAGGATTGGGTCTTGTCCATCACATCATTCTCCTAATGATGTGATCTCGTTATCAATGACATCCAATGTCCATAGTCAGGAAACCATGACTATCTGTTGATCAACGAGCTAGTCAACTAGAGGCTTACTAGGGACATGTTGGTGTCTGTTATTCACACATGTATTACGATTTCCGGATAACACAATTATAGCATGAATAAAGACAATTTGCATGATCCCGTGACCAGACACTTGGTCACTTTGAGCTCATTATGATGATGCATTACCGAGTGGGCCCAGTGATACCTCTCCGTCATACGGAGTGACAAATCCCAGTCTCGATCCGTGTCAACCCAACAGATACTTTCGGAGATACCTGTAGTGCACCTTTATAGTCAGCGACTCCCAAGGGAAAAAGGCTAGGTGGCGAATGGTAAAACCAAGGTTGGGCCTTGCTGGAGGAGTTTTATTCAAGGCGAACTGTCAAGGGGTTCCCATTATTACCCAACCGCGTAAGGAACGCAAAATCCGGGAACATAACACCGATATGACGGAAACTAGGGCGGCAAGAGTGGAACAAAACACCAGGCATAAGGCCGAGCCTTCCACCCTTTACCAAGTATATAGATGCATTAATTAAATAAGATATATTGTGATATCCCAACAAGTAAACATATTCCAACAAGGAACAACATTGCCATGTTCCAACAAGGAACAAACTTCAATCTTCACCTGCAACTAACAACGCTATAAGAGGGGCTGAGCAAAGCGGTAACATAGCCAATCAACGGTTTGCTAGGACAAGGTGGGTTAGAGGCTTGGTTCAACAATATGGGAGGCATGATAAGCAAGTGGTAGGTATCACAGCATAGGCGTAGCAAAAGAGCGAGCAACTAGCAAGCAAAGATACAAGTGATTTCGAGGGTATGGTCATCTTGCCTGAGATCCCGCAAGGAAGAAGAATGAGTCCATGAAGAAGACAAACGGACGTAGACGAATGGGTCCTCACAACACGACGTTATCGGAACCAACCCGAAGAAGCACACAACATAGTAAACAACCAACACATGAACATGATATGATATGCGGGATGCGGTATGCGATGCATATGCATGATTTGACAAGGAATTATTGGACCTGGCCTCAACTTGGAAATCCAAGTGTACCACTGGAAAGGTGAGATGAAATCGCTTGAAAACGATATAAAGATCACCGGAATCGGAGTTACAGTTTGGAAATGGCAAGCAATTCAAATATGGCACCGGTCTGCGATATACAGCAAGTAGCCATCTAAATGCAACAAGATGAACATGCTACAGCACTCAAACATGGCAAAAAAATACATGGCAGGTATCCACTCATGATGCTTAACAAAAGATGAACACTGAGCTACGGCTAATTCATCAATTAAAGGTTCAAACAAGCATGGCAAAAGTGCATATGGTAAACAGATTTCAGACTTAGTGAAATTAACACTTGTGTGGAATTTCAGATCAGGTAGCACACTTTGTAGCATGAAAACTATAAGCTACAGGAACTGAATATGGCAAAGTAAAGCATGGCATGGAGCTACTCAAAGAGCTTAACAAAAGTCCCTTAGTGACCTTGAGCCAAAAGGGATCAGATAATACAATTGCAAGTATGTGAACATGACAAAAACATAAACAGATCACAGACTTAGAGAAAAACTGGAGCATGCAAATCAGATATCAAGTAGGCATGTTTACGAGCTCGATTCACTCACTACAGGGCAAGGCATGACTATCTAAGCAGACACCCATCAAGAATACACATTATGCAAGCTAGACATGGTAAGAACAGCGAATAACTAGAGGACACCTGGCACATCGGTCTCGGGGCGTTACACGTGTCCACATCAATGTCCCTGTGACATGGAGTCCTACTATGTCGTCTTTCCGCTGCCGCGTAGCTATATCATTGTGTTTGAGGCCCCCTTCATGTTAACTAAATAATGTACATATGTGCAGCATAGTCGTGTGTGCTGCTTGGCCTCACTACTTGATGTACGAATCGAACCTATGTTCCCGCCGAGTATCAATAAAGCGGTTGTCTTTCTGTACCAAGTTGTTGTGTGTTGCCATAAGACTTGATCTCTAGGCTAGCAATGCAAGGTAAACCGGTTGCTCTGAGCCGGGGTGCCACACAATACTCCACTTGTCCAGACACGGTTTAACACTTACTCACTACTCATAGTACCCTACCTAGCTAGTCAACCCATGAAGGCATCCATGTCGCCCTTGATAAGTCTCGCTCAGCTCCAGCTCCAACTCTCCCTCTCGATAACTGATATAACTTGTCGCAAAGATGGTGTTGCCCGTCGAACATGACTGCATTTCGATGCTTCCATAGAGTCCGCATACCAAGTGTTATCACCATCCGGTTGTCCTTTCTTGAGTATTGTCTGCTCGTCTTACTGATGCACCAATCCATGAGTACTTCCCCTTGAGTGGGCGCCCACTCAGGTAAGCCCAAAGCCATGCAAACCATCATCCAAGTTTGCCTAGCGAAAACGCACTCGAGAAGGGTGTGGTTCATTTTTTCCGTGTGTTGATCGCACAATGGGCAGCTGTCTTGGTGAGGTAGCCCCCAACAAGGCGATCCGATGTCCAACACCAGCCCTTAAATGCTAGCCAAGAGTAAAACCGGCATCGAAGAGGCACACTTGATTTCCACGTAAAGTTTGCTGTTGGAGCGACCTCCTTGCCCCAAAACTTAGCTGCATAGGCTGATCTGGTCGAGAACGGTCCATCCTACTCCCAGGCCCACTAGACCATGTCCGTGCCCTCAAGGTTCACCGTAGCGACGCGATCCCATTGAGTGAAAAACTCTAGTAACTGCTCCTCCATTAATCCCCTGCTGAAATCCCGCGCTCAGGTGCGGTTCGTCCTTGCTTCCACGACCGTTCATGATTTTTGTAATCTGCATGGGACTTTGTCATAGATCCATGGTGCTGGCTCCTTCACCTGATAGCCCTGAAGCCAATGATTCTCCAAAAACAAGGAGGCCTGCCCATCACCGATCATAGCCCTTGTTGTTGCATGGAACAAAGGCATAGATTCTTTTGGCACCGTGATCTGGAACTCACACCATGTCCGTGTGGGGTCAGCTCTCTGCAGCCAAGGCCATCGTGCCTACATTTCTATGTTCAACCATCTGAGGTTGGGGATTCCTAGGCCTCCCACCCACTTGGGGGTGCACATGGTATCCCATGCCACCACACATTTTCCACCTTTGGCCTGAGCCTTGCCGCACCATAACAACCCCCTGCAGACCTTGGTCATTGCCGCAAGTGTCTTAAGCGGAACGTCCAACGCCATCATGGCGTGAATGGGTATCACACAAAGGATTGATTGGACCAGAAGTAGGCGGCTCTCCAAGTGGGCAAGTATGCTGCGAGCTGATCCACCAAACCTTGCAACTGCGATGCCGACTATAATCTGATTGTGAGTGCTAGTCCAAAGTACTTGCAGGGGAAAGATCCGGTTGGGCACCCCAGGATTTCACTAACCGCAACCATGTCATCTATCGAGCATCGGATGGGTATGGCCACACTCTTTAATAAGTTAACCTTTAGTCCCAAAGCTTCTCCAAAAAGCTCCAAAATTCTTGAGCGAGTTCTCAGCTCAATATCCCGTGGCTTAATGAAAATCATTACGTTGTCCGCGAACATAGACACCCTGAGGTTCATTCCCCTACTTGCTAGGGGAGAACGGATACCTCGTGTTGTAGCAAGCTCGAACATCTTTTGTAGAGGCTCCATGATCACTATGAATAGCATTGTTGACAGCTGATCACCTTGGTGTAGCCCCTTGCAGTTGAAAATAGTTCGTCCTCACACTCCTTGACCAATATCCTCGTGGAAGTACTCCCAACTAGTCCACAAATCCATGACAACCACCTTTCACCAAAGCCCAATTTCCTCAGCATCTCGATGAGAAACGACCATTGGTGGCTAATCATCCTTCTCTTAGGTCTCGTCTGTTCCTAGATCCACTGGCCTCTGAGTCACTACGGGGAGAAGGGAGAGGTTCCTGGATTCTTGGGCGGTTTCCATGTGGTGAAACCATGGCGCATTGGTAGCTAGTTGTTCCACTGTGACCATGGTGGAGCTGGAAGAGAAGAACAGACTATTGTGGAGTGCCTACCGATTGGCTACCAGCAACACGAACATGGCGGTCGCAGGAGGGGCTTCGAGCAGTAATCCAACTGGAAGATGACCAGTTTGGCAGTGCATATGGGGGTCGCATGTACCTCAAAAGAAGAAGATTCTAGCATGGAAAGTTGCCTCTGGAGCATTAGCTACCAATGTTTGCAAGAAGTACATGCATATTTCAAAAAGGTCAACGTGCCCACTTTGTGGCAGAGAGGAAGAATCAACCTACCATGCTTTGATCGCATGTGAGCATGCAAGAGAATTGTGGGAACGTATGAGAGAAAGGTGGCCATTACCCAATGATTCCGCACTTATTGATACAAGGAATGAATGGCTACTAGACCTACTCGCTTGCCGTGGACAATATGAGCGGGACTGTATCATTATGCTAATATGGAGGATTTGGTCCTTGAGAAGGGACAATACACGTGGGAAAGATGTCCCAACAGCTCAAGTATTTGTTGATTATCTTCAAAGCTATATGTTATCACTTGAACTGTCTAGGAGATACATTATAGAGGAGCTTATGAAAGGGAAGATGCTGGTGGTGGAAATGAGGCCGGAAATAAGAAGAAAGAAAGCAGCAAAAACGTTGTCGTGGCTGGCGCCTACAGCAAATCGTGTTGCTCTGTCTGTGGACGGATCTTTCTTAGGAGTGGACGGCATGGCGGCGACCAGCATGATCTTGAGACGACATGACGGTGGGGTTATCTTCGCTGCATATCCATATATTTTTAATTGCAACGACGCTCTTGAGGCGGAGTTACATGCTATCATGCAAGATATGACATTGGCGTTGCAACGTACTGAAGATCCTGTTATTGTTCAATCGAACTCCTCGAAAGCATTGTTAGCTTTGTCTGAGGAAGGCCTCTTGAGATCGGCATATGGTCATTTGGTGGCAGAGATAAAGTTCCTTATGCAAGGGAGAGGGTTTATTCCCATGAAAATCAAGCCTGAGCAAAATAGGATGGCAAATAGGTTGGCATCATATAGTCGAGTAGAAAGTAGTACTACTGTATGGCTACATAGCGCACCACCATGTATAAAGAATCTTTTGCCTCCTGATTGTAACCCTAATATGATGGAATAAAACTCTTTTCATATTGCAAGAAAAAAAACAGACTATTGTGGGATGAACTATGGCGGTTGTCAAAGTCCAACATCATACATGTAAAAATTGTTGGGAAGTCGTGTTAAAAAAAGGAAATGGTTGGGATGTCAAATCAATGTTCACGCAGTTGACCGCAAGATGGGAAGAGCGAAGACGCATGTTGGCGTTGAACGTGAGCGCTCGTGGAATATCAGCCCCAGATAAGGAAAACACTGACCGAAGTTATGTCAACTTATTTGGCAAACGTAATTCAACGTTGGAACCGGGGCATGCAGGTACGTGGCGTTGGACTAGAGCGCCATGGCACGTGTTCTACTAACACATGTCTCCCAAAGACTAATCGTCGTCTATTTTTTTTAGAATGGACTAATGGTCGTCTATTAACACGCAGTCCGGTCGTCCCATGCACACATCTGCATTCACTTGATCTTTCTTAGACGAGCTAGCAAACACGCACGATGATCGATCAGAGTAAACAGAAAGACGGACGTGGCCGGCCTTGTGTGCACCGGGCGTCCCGTCCCGCCCAAGCGCGTGCGCCCATGCTAGCGAACGCAACGGGTGCCGTCATGCAAAGGTGCAACAAAAAGACGGACGAATTCCACAAAGCGCACGATAGGATTAGGATTAGGTATATGGCCATGCATGTCCCTGGCCATGCGTTGCACATGTAATTTCTAATTTGCGGCGGTCGTCCAGACATGCATATTTTCCTTGCCTTTTTTGGTTTCCAACGGGAGTTTTGGGACGCTATCTGGTTCTAAAAAGCCAGCCAGGGAGAGCTTGCGCAGGCGCTTTCGGTGCACGGCATGACCACTCTACGTGCGACGCTGCACCTTTATGACCTGTGTGTACGAAGACGCTAGCTGCTTCAAATGGGAAGGAGAAAGCAGATAGTCGGCTGTTTCCGAAAGAAACACGCTCTCGATCGACTGCAAACGACCCACAAAGATTGAGGCCCATGCAGCCAGCCACCTAATTGTAGACCAGGTTGGTGCCGTGCCGCGTCCCTACGCTCGCTTTTCGTCGTCCAACTTTGCTCCCTTTTTTTCCCACACGGATCTTCTCATTTCACAGGGATTGAAAGAAAAGACCACTTCCCCGGCCTGCTGTGGACTGTAGAACCATCACGGAAACAGCCCAGGGCGCAAAAATGTGCTCTATAATGGCGGAAAAGCATGCGGTGCAAAAGGCCTCCACCATCTTTTATATATAGTGGTGGAATGGAAGGTGATCACCACAGCACTCGTATCCTACGCCCCCACCCACTTGATCACCGCAAGAGAGCAAAGCATCAATCAACCCCATTCCCCTTGCGCTGGCTGCTCCGGCGTGTTCTGGGCCAAGGCGACGAGCGTGATGGGATCGCCGGTTTCTTTTCCACGGGAGCTGCTGTACGTGGTGGCGGGCGCGACCATCGCGTGGTGCGCCGTGCGGGCGCTGGAGTGGGCGTGGTGGAAGCCCCGGCGCCTGGACCGGGCGCTGCGGTCGCAGGGCCTTCGCGGCACGGCGTACCGCTCCGTGGCCGGCGACGCGCCGCTGGCCGAGAGGCTCAACGAGGACGCGAGGTCCCGGTCCATGCCGCTGGGCTGCCACGACGTCGTGCCCCGGGCCATGCCGCTGTTCCACCAGACCATGAAGGAGCACGGTACGTCTCCTACTTCTCTTGTTCTCTTTCTTGCCTGTCCCTTGACCTTGGAGTCGGCTGCATTGGTTTGCCTTGGAAACTTCTTTGGTCGCGTCACTCGGTCGTCCGGGAAAATGTTTCCAAGAGCAGATTCAGTACCCCTAAAAAAAAGAGCAGATTCATCAGTTTTCATTAAAAAAAATGGTTGACTACCGGAATCATTTTTTCCTTGCATGCACCGCTATTGGCTATTTTTTTCATGCTAATTTTCTTTTGTGTGGGTTTTTCTCATGCTATTTTGAAGTTCAATTCAACTTTATTGCAGTTTTGTAACAGATTAGGACAACCAGATTTACGGACACTCAAGGTATCTAGCTATAGGAGCATCTGTAAAAGAGAGTATCAACAAGAAAATCCCATGCTGCATGATTGCATCCAAGGCCATATTCCTATTGCGTACGCTAGCTAGTAGACATCATCATTCCAAAGAGGAAAACACCAACTCAATAGTCCAGTTCGAAAGGTACCCACACTAATGTGATGATGACTAGACTCTAGATCCCACCCTTCTTATTTTAGTGGGTGCATCGGGCTTCATTTTTCTATCCACGAAATCTAATGATGTTCTAGCAAACTAGACAAACCGTACCCCACTTAGGTAAATGGGCTAACTGAAAATGAAAATGTAGACGTGTATTCATAATAACTGAAGAAATGAAAAAGAACTGCTGATACAAGCTACCTCGTGATTGTCTAATATCATTTCATTTCAGGTAAAATGTCTATCACTTGGTTTGGACCGTCGCCTAGAGTGACCATTACCAAGCCCGCACTGGTGCGAGAAGTACTGTCCAACAAGTCCGGCGACTTTGAGAAGCTCAAGTTGGGCCGACTTCAGAGGATGTTGCACAATGGCATTGGTAGCCACGAGGGCGAGAAATGGGCCAAGCACCGGAGGATCATCAACCCTGCCTTCCATCTCGAGAAGCTCAAGGTGATTTATTATTTATTTTTGGTTGGGTCATTGACATGGCGGCAGACTGGCATTGGTTGGTTCCAGGGAGTGACAAAATTGGTGTTCAATTTTCAGCGCATGTTGCCAGCTTTCGCTGCATGTTGCACCGACCTGGTGGACAGATGGGAAGGCCTAGCCGCGGGTGACGCGCCATGCGAGGTAGATGTCTGGCCCGACATGCAGAACCTGACAGGGGATGTCATCTCTCGCGCTGCCTTTGGCAGCAGCTACCTGGAGGGCCGGAGGATCTTCCAGCTCCAGGGGGAGCAGATCGAGCTCGCCGTGCTCGCCATGAACAAGATACATATCCCTGGTTATTTGTGAGTTCTCTGTCTGCGATTACTCTCCTTCTGCACGTACATCGATCAATGGTGCAAATTTGGGTTTTTCCTACGGCACTGCGCTGCAGACTCTGTCCTGATACATTATTGTATGTCCAGGTTCTTCCCAACAAAAGCCAACCGAAGGATGAGGCAGATCGCTGCCGAGATCGAGAGGATCCTCAAGGGCATCATCGCGAAAAGAGAGAACGCCTTGAGGGCCGGCCAAGCCACGAGCGACGATCTTCTCGGGCTGCTGCTGGAGTCCAACATGGCACACACCAGGGCGGGCGGCAATTCCAAGGCCGGCATCACGACCGACGACGTGATCGGAGAGTGCAAGCTATTCTACTTCGCCGGCATGGAGACCACGTCGGTGCTGCTCACGTGGACGATGATCGTCCTCTGCATGCACCCGGAGTGGCAGGACCGCGCCAGGGAGGAGGTCCTGCATGTCTTCGGCGACCGCACGCCGGATTACGACGGGCTAAGTCGCCTGAGAATTGTGACCATGGTGCTGTACGAGGTGCTGCGGCTATACACGCCGCTGACGGCGCTCCAGCGCAAGACGTACAGGCCGACGGAGCTCGGCGGCGTCAGGTACCCGGCGGGCGTGGTGCTTATGCTGCCGTTGTTGAGCGTCCACCACGACAAGGAGGTTTGGGGCGCGGACGCCCATGAGTTCAGGCCGGAGAGGTTCTCCGAGGGGATCTCCAAGGCGTCCGTCGACGCGCCGGCCTTCTTCCCGTTCGGCTGGGGCCCGCGGATCTGCGTCGGCCAGAGCTTCGCACTGCTCGAGGCTAAAATGGGGCTCGCCATGATCCTGCAGCGCTTCTCCTTCGACCTCTCGCCGTCCTACACACACGCGCCCTTCACCGTTGGCCTGCTGCAGCCTGAGCACGGCGCGCAGGTCAGGCTCAAGAGGCTTCACTGAGCTACAGTACATATTACAAAATCAGTTGATCTGCATGTACAGCATACTGGTGGATTCTAAGACTAATTAACGCACTCAAGACTCAACTACGTGTAAAAGGCCTGCTTGTGTATTGACTTTAGATGGAAGTCGGTTGTATCAGATGACTGGAGTTTCTCGACCAACGGTCAAATTTTCATTTGGAGAAACACTATATATCTTTCTTTCTTTTAACCATGCGAAACACTATTTCTTTTCTGAAAAATAACAAATCTATTATAAAGATGGTAAACATTTCTAACCGGCGGACCGGCCGAAACTTGAGCCGGTCGCGCGCGGTGCGTACGATAAAGAGAGATCGAACGCTCGGTGCTCTCTCCATATCACAACACTCGGTGCTATCCTTACCCATCCACGCATCGATCTATCCCTCCTTCTGTTTCTTTCCCCACCAAGCTCTCCTCCTTTCTCCGCCATGGCCGCCACCACCCACCCCGGTACCCACCCTCCCCTTTCTGTCCTTGTGGTGTTGCCCCCCTCCCCCCCCCCCCCCTCCCCCCGCGTGCTCCTCTCCACTTTTGTGCCTTGCGGAGTTCAGCGATGCTGGAACCAGCGGCCATGATTGATCGCAACTAACAACCGCCACAGTGGAGACAGGAAAGCTCCGGTGCTGCAATAGGATTTTTTTTCTTGGAACCGGAGTCCAAGGATGCTCGAACCAGAGGTTGGAACCAGCAGCTGCCGGCCGCGAAGACGACAGACTCTGGTGCTGCAACCATTGTTTTTTTTTGCTGGAACCAAGTGGGAGGAAAGCTGCAACCACTATTGGCCGGCAAATTTTTTGCTGGTACCGGCAAGATTTTTTGTTGCGAGGACAGGTGAGAGTTTTTGGTGTGACCGGCAACGGCAACGTGTTTTTTGCTAGAACCGACAATATTTTTTGCTGGAATTAGCATAATTATTTGCTGGAATCGGTTAGTTCGTTTGCTGCTTTAACTTTTTTGTGCTGGAACCATTGTTAATTATGGCTGGAATCGGCTACTGTTTTTGCTTCAACGGACCAGCGGGAGATTTCTGTCTGCTGAGTTTTTCCGCTGGAACACGATGGTTCTAGTCGACGGCGAGCCGGTGCCAGCGCCACAAGAGATATTACAACATGGTGGTGACCACGAGCTAGAACCGGCGGGCGTCAGAGTTGCGACGATGGGAGGAGGCAAGCTGGAAGAGCATGTTGCAACCGAGGCAAGGGACCACCGCGAGCTCACCGGCGGTGGCTGGTCACCTATGCGTCCATGGCTGGGGGCCGGTGGCTCGCTGCCCCCGTCCTCTTCCCATAAAGGGGTGTGTTGGCCTGACGTGTTTGGGAAAAGTCAAAGGTATGTGAGAGTTAGAGGTTGGGGATGAAGTGGGAGACTAGATCTCGCGGTTAGAAATTGCCACACCGGACGCACGGGATAGGACCGGCTGAAAATTAGGTCGGTGCACCGGCGCCTATCACTGTCCAATTATAAAAATTCACCTAAAGTATAAAATATTTTAAACATAATAAAAGTTATGTCGAGTCTATGGACCAACGAACGACTATTGTCGCGTCAGAACGAGCCGCCAACATGTCACTGTTGTCGCTCCCATACCAAAACCCGACTAACCTGGTTGATGACAGCCCACCATATATCTTACAATTTAGATGCATACACACACCCTACCACCAAACGACATACTGCCGTGGAGTTTCAAGATGTGCCACACTATCGACAGGAATCGATGTCACCTGCCATTGAAGTAATCCGCTTAAAAAAATTCAGCTAAAACGAGACAAACAGAATGTCGGACCAAGGGTTTGATCTCTCGTTGTTGGGGTACAACAACCCATCTTAGCTATTCCCTCCGTTCATTTTTATAAGTCGTTTCAGACAATTAAAATTGATCTATTTTGCATGATGTCTGAAATACCTATAAAGACTTATAAAAGTGAACAGAGGGAGTACCAATCATGGCTTGGTTCTTAATGATCAAAATTGTTATTGCCGTGGAAACAACAAAATAATAGAAGGTATGCCATTGTTAGTACTCAAGAAGTAAATTAGTGGGGCATGTACGGAAGACCTTATAGCGGAAGTCACCATACACTGAACACGAATAGGTCTAATGGCCTCATTGAACATGAATTGCTTTGTGTTAGAGAAACGACGAGAGACGTGTAGCCACATCCTAAGCTTCCCCTCTCTTGATGATCTGAGCCTTACAAGATCTCTGGAAGTATACTATATGTCAATATATTTTTTCCTTACTTAACGCAAAATTGCAAACGTAAGAACATGACGTCGAACATATGTATTGACATAATTTTGTGGTTTACTTTGCTATGACTCACATCTTGTGTTTATTTTGCTGTTTTTTTTGTCTTGAGTCAACATGCATGTAACTATTTGTATATCGAACGTAAATTTCAAATTTAGAGACTTGGGAAAACTAACTTATGTTGCACCCTTGGGACTGAGTATGTATATATGTATTTATGTTTGTATTGAGTCATTAAACTTTACTAAGTGCAAAGTCACACCTTTGAGATACTCTCACGAGAGACACACAATATCATAACACAAAGAAACTTAAACCGCACTTCAATTGTCGATATGTAGTTCCCCATGCTTCCTATATCTAGAAGTGTCCAAGGCGAGCCAATGATAAGAAGTAATTATCAAAATCTATTTCACCAATATGGTCATCATTGGTGACCCCTATTGTACTAACAAGTGGCTAGCACTTCCAGCTCATAGTTAGTATCTTTATATGCTTTTGGTGAATCCAAGATTCACATTGAGTTCAAGAAACATGTACTATGTAGAAGGACACATCCAAATTAAATAGAGATAAATTCAATCTAAAGATACTAGATCAAATATCAAAGTTTCCCACTCCTTCCAACCTATTCCTCAAATTTTCCACCTCCCCGACTTGCAAGTATTCCTACACTTCCAAGTTTGTAGCAAAGTGAAATAGTAAAGTAAAAGTAGCAATTTTGATGAAGATTTCAGTAATGGAGAATAGACCCAGAGGGTCATAGATTAACAGTGGGAACTCCCTCGAAACAAGCAAGTGGTGTGGTGAACAAATTACTGTTGGGCAGCGATGAAATTGCAATATTTATATTTATGACTATGATCATTCATGATATAGTCTCATATAGACATTACGTGTGTGATAAGTCGTTAATCCAACTGCATCTATGAGAAATCTCAAACGTATATATAATTTTCTATTATTTCATGCTATTATATTATCACTTCTATATACTCCCTCCGTCCAAGAAAAGTTGTCTCCATGGCAATTTTACAGAAAACCTCTCTCCAAACTCCCGACACAACCCGCACTCCTCGTCTTCTCCAGTCGATGCTCCACCGCTCCGACACAGGCACATGGACGCCGGAGCTCCCCTGCGCCGCGCTTCTCCCCTGCTCTCCCGCGCGTCCTCCACCGCCGCCCCAGCTACCTCCTCCGTCGCTCCATTTTGCCTCGCACAGCTCTCCGGCCTCCCGAATCTCCCCTCTTTCACCCCAAAAATTGCTTCTTCTTCCTCCCGCCATGTCTCTTGCTCGCGCCCACCCCCTCCCTCCTAGCGTTAATGGAAGAAGCGTGGCCAGCACTCAGCCTGGTGGCCAGCGACGCGGTCTTCCCGCCCCCGCCTCCCCACGGTACCGCAGCTCCGACCCCTGTGGCGTGGGACGAGGCCGCGACGGCGCGACAGGAGACGGTGGCCAAGGAGTCGTCTGCGCAGGCGATGAGCCAGATCGTGTCCAGCTGCGCCAACTCGAGCGGCCTGGCCGTGGCCGTCGTCGACGCCAACGCCACCATCTCTGGTGGCCCCATGCTCGCCTCCACCGCGGGCCGGCTGGTCAATGTGCTCGAGATCCTCAAGGAGGTGCGCGACGCCGCATCGCACCGGAGACTCACGCTCCTACCCACCCCCGTCGTGACCGTCGAGCCCGCCCCTGAGTTTGTCAAGAGTGGTCGAATGTTTACTTTAGCCGGCCCAGACCTCGTACTGCTGTTTTCACCTGCTGAATAGAGCTTAAGCTCTGCACTTTCATGGACTGAAGTTCATTTTACTCATTATGCTTCTTTCTTTTTCTATAGGAAACAATGAAAACTTCTGTGCATGGAGTAATTGGGATCTGAAAAAAATTACAAATCAAGTTTAGCTCCAGAATGCTCCAAATCATTTGATCAAGTTTAGCTCTTTGCAGTGTTGTATTCTATAGGGCCAGCTCGAACCGTGTGCACCAGGAAGAAGGCCAGCTCGAACCAACAGGATGCCTGCAAAACGATTTCGAATGAGGTGCGTGTAGTTAGCAGGTTAGTTGCTCATGTATGTGTAGATAGAGGTATGAGTAGCTAAATTCAGAAACTTTCCTACACTAGGCACTGTAAACTTCCAGTACACACAATTCAGTTATCTTTTTAGTAGGAAAATTTTAGTAACAAATTTCAGAAGCTTAGATTTTCAAGGTAAATCTAACTATGCTTGAAACTGAAATTTAAACTGGGCATGCAGTAAATTATTATTTTAAATGCTCCAAGCTAATCCAAGTACTAAATTACTCCTTGCTGGGGGACATTTCCAAGAAATAATGAATGAACTTCTTCCTTTTCAACAAAATCTTTACCTGTAAATCCAAGCTAATCCAAGTAAATTTGTGGCTTATCAAACTCCAGAAACTAATCTAATGGGTGCAATCTCTGCTTCCTTCCTTCCATGGCTTTCATTTGGTGAAATAATGAATGAACTTCTTCCTTTTCAACAAATCTTTACCTATAAATATCTGAATATTTTTGCACAAGTACAGTTGCAGTGGACTGCACAAGTACTTAAATGCTCCAAGAAGAAGAAGAATTGTAATACTCCATTTGTAAGAAGAAGCATATGGTTTAGATTCTTATTCTTCTTACAAATTGATAGATTGTGAACTGAAATTATTTGGAAATAAGATAGCACTTGAGATAAGATAGCAATTGACCTAGCTGATTATAATTTTCATCACACCATTCTGTACATGATCCATGTGTTCCATGTAAATTCAGATTAACTGATTCAAGCAGGTGAGTTGCTGCCCGCTTTTGACAGGGGCCGACAAATTAGCAGTATAAAGTTGAAGTCATACACATGACACAATATATGACACATGACATACACATGACATACTCCTATCATTTCTTTTCCTTTCCCTATATACTCCTTCCCCTTTCCTTTTCCTGAGCTCTATTCCCCTTGTTCTATAATGGCCATCGTGTCAGTAATTAGCTCTGTACTGGAATATACACCAGTTATCTCCTCTCCACCATTTTGTAGACGGTCCTTGTGTAGATGCGGCAGCTTGTAGGTATTTCCTCCTTGATCTTTCATGACTTCAACCATTACTGCTTGTAGTGTGATAAAGCTTTTGAACAACTTATGTGCATCATAATTCTCAAACTCCTCCTCTACACCATGTACCAAATCCTGGATATTCATAGGTGCTCTGCAGTTGGTTAGGGATTGGAGGGAGCGGTGAAAACAAAGGTCTAAAACATTAAGCTCGGGGCTGTTAGGCGGTTGCTGTAACAGTCGAATGTCTAGATCCGTTTGTTGCATAGCTTCCAAAAAACCTACATCATTAGGTAGGTCATGTGGTCTCGCATTATCTTGTTGGATGAAAATTGTTGTGCCCACATCTCCGCAGCGCCACTTGTCTTGTATTGCAGGGATAACTTTATTGATCAGGTAATCTCTATAGACGAGCATGGTTACTTTCACTAATTTCATCTCTATCGTTCCTCGATCTCTGTTTTGGTTGGTTCTTTGCGCCTCAGTCTCTACCACGAACACCCAAGTGCTACCTTTTCCATCAAATGTTAGTTCCCCATCGTCGGTTGTAACGCCCCACATGTAACCTGCCATATTTGTATTCCAACTCTTGCCATTTTCGGCACTAAGTTATGATATTCCTCCTTGTTGGGTTTCGTCTCCGTGTTGCTTTTGTCTTTGTCATGCTTCTCATATCGTGTCATCATGTGCATGACATTTGCATACGTGTTCGTCTCATGCATCCGAGCATTTCCCCATTGTCCATTTTACATTCCGGCGCTCCTATGTCCTCCGGTGTCCCCTTTTACCTCTTTTTGTGTGCTGGTGTTAAACGTTCTCGGATTGGACCGAGACTTGCCAAGCGGCCTTGGTTTACTACCGGTAGACCGCCTGTCAAGTTTCGTGCCATTTGGACTTCATTTGATACTCCAACGGTTAACCGAGGAACCGAAAAGGCCTCGTGTGTGTTGCAGCCCAACACCCCTCCAAAGTGGCCTAAAACCCACCTAACCCCCCCATCATCTTGGTCGTTCAATCACGATCGCGTGGCCAAAAACTGTGCTCAATTTGGAGCCTCCTAGCTCCCTCTACCTATAAATATAGACCCCCTCCGAAATTTCGGGCGAAACCCTAACCACTCCCTCTCCTCGCGCCGCCGGACGAAAAGCCGCTGTCCAGACGTGTCCGTTCCCGCCGCCGCCGCCACGTGGCACCTCCCCATTCGCCGCCGCTCACGCCCCACTTCGCCGGCCCGCCGAGGCCCGGGTCGGGCCTGTTACGGAAATATGCACTTGATCTTATTAGGAGGCCAAAGCCATCATATATACATGTACAAGAGAATGCCAAGGAGGCTAGAATACAAAAGGCCAAAGGCCATCATCAATATAAACTCTAACACCCCCCTCAACTCATGGTTATCAACAACACTGAGTTTGGAGAGGTGAAATCCATGCTGCGCTCTAGTCTGTGCCTTCGTGAAGAAGTCTGCTAGCTGTAACTCGGAAGGCACATACTGAAGACAATAACATGATCCTGGCACAGCAGCGCGCACAAAAAAAGTATCAACACCAATATGCTTGGTAAGCTCATGCTTCACCGGGTCCCGTGCAATACTGATAGCACCTGTACTGTCTGACAAGAGGGTGGTAGGTGTAGTAACAGAAACACCAAAATCCTCCAATAACCATCGTAACCAAGTCACCTCTGTCGTCAGAAGAGCCATAGCTCGCAACTCAGCCTCTGCACTCGAACGAGAAACTGCGGCGGCCGGTGGATTGAGGCAGAAACGGCGGCCGGCAGCACCACACGAGCGGGCATGGTGGTGATGCACGGGATCCGGCGGCCAGCAGCAGCAAACGACGGCTGGAAGCGGAATCAGCGGCCGGCGGCACCACACGAGCGGGCGCGGTGGTGAAGCACGGATCCGGCGGCCAGCAGCAGGAATTGGTGGACAGCGGCCAGCACAAGAATCACTGGCCGGCTCGATCTGAAGATTGGAACAGAGAGCAGCTTACTCGGAGCAGCAGCGTTTGACAAAATTTTTGAAGGTGTGGCAAGCAGCAGTCACCGGAGCAGAGGAACGGCCACGACGAAAGTGATAGCCGGCAAAGAGAGAGCACGACGGCGGAAGGAAGCGATCAAGCACGAGTTGCGAGTGCTAAAAAAACCCTAAGCTCTAATACCATGTTACGGAAATATGCAACTTGATCTTATTAGGAGGCCAAAGCCATCATATATACATGTACAAGAGAATGCCAAGAGGCTAGAATACAAAAGGCCAAAGGCCATCATCAATATAACTCTAACACCCCCCTCAAACTCATGATATATCAACAACACTGAGTTTGGAGAGGTGAAATCCATGCTGCGCTCTAGTCTGTGCCTTCGTGAAGAAGTCTGCTAGCTGTAACTCGGAAGGCACATACTGAAGACCAATAACATGATCCTGCACAGCAGCGCGCACAAAAAAAGTATCAACACCAATATGCTTGGTAAGCTCATGCTTCACCGGGTCCCGTGCAATACTGATAGCACCTGTACTGTCTGACAAGAGGGTGGTAGGTGTAGTAACAGAAACACCAAAATCCTCCAATAACCATCGTAACCAAGTCACCTCTGTCGTCAGAAGAGCCATAGCTCGCAACTCAGCCTCTGCACTCGAACGAGAAACTGCAGCCTGTTTCTTCGTCTTCCAGGCAATGAGAGAACCACCAAGAAAAACACAGTAAGCAGAAAGTGAACGGCGGTCCGAAGGATCACTGGCCCACGTAGCATCTGAATAGGCCCGAAGCTATAACGAGCTGGAACGGGGGAAAAAGAGACGACGAGAGATGGTGCCACGAAGATATCGTAGAACACGAAGAAGGTGACTATAGTGAATTGAAGTGGGAGCAGAAACAAACTGACTCAGAATATGGACAGGATAGGAGATATCCGGACGTGTGACAGCAAGATAGACAAGACTCCCAACAAGATGACGATAACGTGTCGGATCAGATAATGGCTCACCATCTGAGGCACGAAGGTGAAGATTGAGCTCCATAGGAGTCTCAACAGTGCGCTCATCACTAAGAGCCGCACGAGTAAGAAGATCCTGGATTTACTTTTCTTGGGAAATAAAAAAGCCATCAGGGGTGGATGAAACCTCAATCCCAAGAAAGTAACGAAGAGGACCAAGATCAGACATTAGGAACTGCTCACTGAGGCGGGCCTTGACAAAGGCAATGTACTCAGAATCGTCGCCAGTGATGATCATGTCATCAACATATAGAAGAAGAAGAGTCCTACCACGAGCAGAAAGGTGGACAAACAACGCTGGATCATGAGCACTGGGCAAAAAACCAGCGGCAGTCACCACAGAGGCGAAGCGCTCAAACCAGGCACGGGGGGCTTGCTTAAGGCCATAAAGAGAGCGACGAAGACGACAAACCATGCCATCAGGAACAGAATACCCAGGTGGTGGCTGCATATAAACCTCCTCACGCAACTCGCCGTTTAGAAAGGCATTCTTCACATCAAGCTGAGACACAGACCAATGGCGAACAGAGGCCACAACAAGAAGTGTACGGACAGTGGTCATATGGGCCACGGGAGCAAAAGTCTCATCGTAATCGCGACCATGCTCTTGCTGAAAGCCACGAGCCACAAGACGAGCTTTATAACGCTCAAGAGAACCATCAGAGCGAGTCTTTATCTTATAGACCCACTTACAAGTGATGGGACGAACACCGGGAGGAAGAGAAACCAGATCGCACGTGTCGGTGCGCTCAAGAGCAGCAATCTCCTCTGCCATCGCAAACTGCCATGCAGGATGCACAATAGCATCTCGATAAGAAGTCGGCTCAAGAACGGTCGAAAGACCATAGCGAGAAGGAGAATATCGGTCAGGGGGCGGACAAGGCCGAGAACGAAGACCATAAGTCGGCTGAGACGAGGAAGATGACACACTAGAAGTAGAGGGCACATCAGTAGACTCATCCACAATACGTGGACAACGAGTATAATGAAAAGGAAAGGAGGGAAGAGGTGGAATGACTGGAGACGGAGATGGGGAATGTATCGATGAAGGTGGAGAAGGGGAAGGTATCGGTGATGAAGGTGGAGAAGGTGATGATATCAATGATGAAGGTGGAGAATCATGTGATGAGGGAGGAGAAGAAATCGTTGGAGAGGACGGCGTCGAATCTGCAATAGCGGGACGAGGAGTAGGAATACTGGGCACAGAGGGAGGTGTATCGGGAAAAGTAAGAAAAGAGATGTCCTCCGTGGAAAAGGTCGAGGAGGATGGACGCGGGTAGAAAGGATGAGACTCATCAAAGGTCACATCCCGGGAAATACGCATCCGACAACCGACAAGATCCCAACACCGATAGCCCTTATGCTCATCACTGTATCCGAGAAAGACACACTCAACAGACTGAGCGGTCAGTTTGGTGCGTTCACGAGGGGCAAGCAAAACATAGCAAACGCAACCAAACAAACGAAGCGCCGAATAATCAGGAGAACGACCAGAAAGACGCTCGAGAGGAATACCACCCTGTAGAGCAGCAGATGGCTGAATGTTGATGAGATATGTGGAAGTGGTAATAGCCTCAGCCCAGAAGTGAGGTGGAAGAGAGGCGGCGATCATCATTGCACGCGTCGTCTCAAGAAGGTGACGATGCTTGCGCTCAGCCACACCATTCTGAGCATGAGCACCAGGGCAAGAGAACTGAGTAAGAGTACCTTGCTCCGCAAGGAATCCTCGCAATGCATGGGAGATATACTCACCAGCTGAATCTGCGCGAAATACACGAATAGGAGTGGAAAACTAGGTATGAACCATGGCAGCAATTTTTTTATATATGGATAAGACCTCACTACGAGAAGACATGAAATAGATCCAAGTGTACCGAGAAAAATCATCTATAAAGATAATATAGTAGCGATGACCCCCCTTTTGAAGCGAAGGGAGCTGGACCCCAAACATCAGAGTGAACGAGATCAAAAGGGCGCTCAGACACTGACTCGCTGTGAGGATAAGGTAGCTGAATCTGCTTACCAAGCCGACAACCCAGACAATCCAACGAAGCGTTACCAGAGACAGAACCCAGAACACCGCGATGAACCAAAGACGAGAGACGAGAACCACATAAATGGCCAAGACGATGATGCCACTGCTGAAAAGAGCTGGTAGATGCAGCAACAGGGGCTGCGATACTGGCGGCGGTGGCAGCAGACGGAAGGCGAAGCCAGTCAAGCTTCCAGAGACCATCAGGGCATCGAGGGCCAGCACCAATCAGAGCGCCCGTGCGACGATCCTGAACGGAACACGAATCAAAGTCGAGAATGACCCTACAACTAGAGTCAACAATCTGACCACCAGATATTAGTTGCATGTTAAGTCGAGGAACATGAGCGACAGAGGGAACATGAAATGAAGAAGTGCTAAGTGTGCCTCGACTAGCTACGGGGAGTGGAGTGCCATCAGCCGTAAGAACACGAACATGAGAGTCGACAGGTCGAACGGAGGTCAAAGTGGAAGAATCGTAAGTCATATGAAAATATGCTCCAGTATCAAGAATCCATGGGGATGTACCTGAATGAGTAGACAGTGGTTTCTCAATGCCAGAAGGGTCAGTCACAGAACCCGCAGAACCTGTCGATGAAGAATCCCAAGCAGCAAGCAGGCATCGCAGCTGCGCAATCTCACGCGCAGACAGAGACACGGCGGAAGAGGTCGAAGTAAAAACACCCGTGGAAGCCGATGATGAGCAGTCACCACCATCCGTGGAAGCCGTGTGTAGAGTCGACTGAGAGTAGTCACTGTCGCGCGCGGAAGCCGCGAGAGGTGTCGGTGTAGAGGAGGCACCGCCTCTGCAGGCAGAAACCGCGAGAGGAGTCGTCGAATAACCTCCATCACAGTCTGCTGAAGACGTCGTAGATGACAATATCACAGATGGACCAACACCAAGCACTGAGCGACGACGTATGTGCGAGACGGGATCAATATATGGAACACCGTCAGAAGTGTGCGGACAGCCACGAAGACGCGGCCGAAACATCATATCAGGTTTTCCTTCTTCTTTTTTTATTGAACAGCCAGATCACGAACGCAGTGGCGGCGGCGGCCCACGTAAGCCCCGATCACGATCGATTTAGGCAGCGATCGCACGGCAGACGTGAGGGAAGACGCGGGCGTCGTTGGCTGGCCGCGCGGGAGACGCCGTGACCAGCGTGTACCAACCGAAGCACGGGAGGCCAGCCAAACTAGGACCAAATCGATCTAGAGGAGCAGACCACAGCGACTCGATCCAGAGGAGAAACGGCGGCCGGCGTCTGGATGTGGAATCGGTGGCCAACAGCTTGGGTGTGGAATCGGCGGCCGGTGGATTGAGGCAGAAACGGCGGCCGGCAGCACCACACGAGCGGGCATGGTGGTGATGCACGGGATCCGGCGGCCAGCAGCAGCAAACGACGGCTGGAAGCGGAATCAGCGGCCGGCGGCACCACACGAGCGGGCGCGGTGGTGAAGCACGGATCCGGCGGCCAGCAGCAGGAATTGGTGGACAGCGGCCAGCACAAGAATCACTGGCCGGCTCGATCTGAAGATTGGAACAGAGAGCAGCTTACTCGGAGCAGCAGCGTTTGACAAAATTTTTGAAGGTGTGGCAAGCAGCAGTCACCGGAGCAGAGGAACGGCCACGACGAAAGTGATAGCCGGCAAAGAGAGAGCACGACGGCGGAAGGAAGCGATCAAGCACGAGTTGCGAGTGCTAAAAAAACCCTAAGCTCTAATACCATGTTACGGAAATATGCAACTTGATCTTATTAGGAGGCCAAAGCCATCATATATACATGTACAAGAGAATGCCAAGAGGCTAGAATACAAAAGGCCAAAGGCCATCATCAATATAACTCTAACAGGGCCCTCCCTGGCCCGCGCGCCCGCTGCCGCCTTCGCCCGCCCATGCCTCGACTCCGCCGCCTTCGCTCGCCGCACCGCCGCCTGCCATCCTCGCCGACGAGCGCCGCCTCCTCGATCGCCGCGCCGCCAGCCCTGCGCCTCCCCGCTCCGCTCGCCGCCCCGTCGCCGACTCGCCGCTCCCCGTCGTCGCCGGCGACATCCCCGGCCAGATCCGCCTCCTCCCCTCAACTCCGGCGAGCTCCTTCGAGCTCTGGCCGCCGCCCTGCACTGTTCCGGCGAACCTCGATATGCATGCACGAACCCTAGATCCAGATCTGGGAGGTTGACCTTGTTTTTTTCCTAAGTCCCAGTAATTTTTAGCATACTTCATCGCATCATAACTTTGCATCCGTGGCTCCGTTTTGGGCGTGTAGCATATCAAATTGTTTGTCTCGATGTGTACTTCATTTAATTCCATTGCACCATGTTCATTTGAGTTCATCTTGATGCCCTAAATGCAGTTGCAAGAGTGCTATGTAATGTTAGTGTCTGCTTCTTAACAGATGTTGGTCATTTGTCATTTTTGCCATGTTTAATGTCTGGCTCCTATGAACTTGAGCCCTACATGTGTTTTGAAGTATGCCATTCCATCTTTACATGGGTGTATGCCATGTATTTTTGTGATCTTTGTGGTGGCTAGCACAACCATGCGAAGTAGCTCTCGTGATGTTGCTGATTTCAAGGACTTAGAATTCTTCTAAGTCAGTTTCCTGATTATATTTTTATGCCATGTATTCTTGTTGCTACAGAGTGATCCATGCCTTTTTTGAGCATGTTTAGTAAGGATGATTTTGAGATATTGTTATGCTATATCCATCCATGTCTTTGTTTGCAATTATGGAGTGCCCTAGCATGACTCAATATTGATCTACTTTTGCTATAAAATGTTCCTGGCAGATTGTTTATGGGTTAAGCAATTTTGTCGAGGTTGTTGTAGTTGATCCATGCATGTTATGAGGTTGTTCTTGCCATGGTTAGCTTATTTATCATGTCTACTTGCTGGGTGTATACTTAGTTTGTCATGGAATGCCTTGTGGTGAGTGCATCGAGCTCGTAAACATGCCTACGTAAATCTGTTTTGCCATGTTCTAGTTTTCTACTAAGTCCAAATCTGTTAACGAAAGTTGCTATATTCACATGGTTGCCATTGTATTTTCTGATCCCTTTTGTCTTATGGTCAGTAAGTGACTTTTGCTATATGCTTTGTGTAGTTTCATGCCATGCCTTGCTTTTCTATGATATGTTCCTGTAGCATGTTGTTATCTTGCTCTAAACATTGCTTCCTGATGTTAAATCCTGCCATGTTGTTATTTTCACTAAGTCTGTGAACCTGTTATCTTTTGCACTTTTGCCATGCTTGTTGGAACCTGCTATTGTATGAATTAGCCGTAGCTCAGTGTTCATCTTTTGTCAAGCATCTTGAGTGGGTCACCGCCATCTGCTTTGTTGTTATGTTAGAGTGCAGCAGCTTATTTTTCTTGATGCATTTAGATGGCCTCGTGTTGTTAATCGCAGCTTTGCGCCATTATTGTTTTGCTTGCCATTTGCAAACCGTGCATCTGATTCCGGTGATCTTTATATCGATTTCGACCGAAATCAACCCATATTTCCAGCGGCACTCTTGGTTTTCCAAGTTGAGGCCTGGTTCAATCTTTCCTTTCCGAAGCATGCATATTCATCGCATATCGCATCCCGCATATCATGCCATGTTTTGCATCATGTTGCTTGCGCATTGCACCGTGGTTGATTGTGTCTCCCTTTGCTTGTGTTCTTGCTTTGGGTAGAGCCGGGAGACGAGTACGTGATCGAGGAACCCGTTGAGTACGCTTACGAGGATCAAGCTTACGTCAACTCGGAGAACTTTGCAGGCAAGATGACCATACCCTCGAAATCACTTCTATCTTTGCTTGCTAGATGCTCGCTCTTTTGCTATGCCTATGCTACGATACCTACCACATGCTTTATCATGCCTTCCATATTGCCATGCCAAACCTCTAACCCACCTTGTCCTAGCAAACCGTTGTTTGGCTATGTTATCGCTTTGCTCAGCCCCTCTTATAGCGTTGCTAGTTGCAGGTGAAGATTGGAGGTTGTTCCTTGTTGGAACATGTTTATTGTTGGGATATCATTATTATATCTTGTTTACTTTAATGCATCTATATACCTGGTAAAGGGTGGAAGGCTCGGCCTTATGCCTGGTGTTTTGTTCCACTCTTACCGCCCTAGTTTCCGTCATACCAGTGTTATGTTCCTTGATTTTGCGTTCCTTACACAGTTGGGTTATAATGGGAACCCCTTGACAGTTCGCCTTGAATAAAACTCCTCCAGCAAGGCCCAACCTTGGTTTTAACATTTGCCACCTAGCCTTTTGCCCTTGGGTTTCGTGGACCCAAGGGTCATCTTTATTTTTAACCCCCTCGGGCCAGTGCTTCTCTAAGTGTTGGTCCAACCTGAGCGATGTTCGGCGCCCCCTGGGCAACCAGGGTCTATGCCAACCCGACGTCTGGCTCATCCGATGTGCCCTGAGAATGAGATATGTGGAGCTCCTATCAGGATTTGTCAGCACATTCGGGTGGCTTTGCTGGTTTAGTTTTACCATTGTCGAGATGTCTTGTAACCGGGATTCCGAGTCTGATCGGGTTGTCTTGGGAGAAGGAATGTCCTTCGTTGACCGTGAGAGCTTGTGATGGGCTAAGTTGGGACACCCCTGTAGGGATTTGATCTTTCGGAAGCCGTGCCCGCGATTAAGGGCAGATGTGGATTTGTTAATGTCCGGTTATAGAAAACATGAAACTAAACTTAATTAAAATGAATCAACAGTGTGTGTAGCCGTGAGGGTCTCTTTTCGGCGGAGTCCGGGAAGAGAACACGTTCTCGTGTTATGCTTGAACGTAGGTTGTTCTAGGATCACTTCTTGATCATAGATTCTCGACCGTGCCTTGCCTTCTCTTCTCGCTCTCATTTGCGTATGTTAGCCACCATATATGCTAGTGCTTGCTGCAGCTCCACCTCATACCTTTTACCTACCTATAAGCTTAAATAGTCTTGATCGTGAGGGTGTGAGATTGTTGAGTCCCCGTGACTCATAGATTACTTCCAAAACCAGATGCAGGGACCGATGACACCGTTCCAGGGCATACGACTAAGCTCAAGTGGGAGTTCAATGAGGACTCAGGACGATACTACGTTTCCTTTTCAGACGATCTGTAGTGGAGCCCAGTTGGGGCGATCGGGGACATTATGCATTTGGGGTTGTCTTTATTTTGGTTCCGTAGTCGGACCTTGTTTGTATATGGATGATTGTAATGATATATATTTATGCTATTGTGTGACATGGCGATTGTAAGCCAACTATGTATCTCTTTCCTTATTCAGTACATGGGATATGTAAAGATTACCCCTCTTGAGACATTGTCTACAATGCGGTTATGCCTCTAACTCGTGCTCCGACACGTGGGAGATATAGCCGCATCGTGGGCGTTACATCGGTGTAGCAAGGCTTGGAAACAACGATTAAGAACATTACCTTGCCATGCTGTGTGTATTGGGCACGATACGCTCAGGTTCTGGTTCTTCAGGTAGTACATAGTAGCTATTCGTGACTCTGGTCATATCATATCATTTTTCATCTATGTGGATCATATTGTTCGTTTACTTGAAACTGGGCAAAGGGGTTGATATCCATTTTTCATCCATCATGGATATGCACAACTTGAGTCTCGCTATCTTGTTGTGTGGCTTCTGCAAGGGCTTGACTTTGTTCGTGATGCATTTCAGCTCTTGCAATTGAAACCTGTAGTGTAGGGTCGACCAGGGAACCCCTAAACACCTTGCGAGAGACCTGATAGTTCTTCTTCTGTTTAGTGGGTTTGTCGCTGTTCTCGCCAGATCTAGCTCTTTTCTCTTTCTACCACTGTTCTTCTTTTTAGTTGAAACATCAACTTCTTGGCTTGCTGCAAGTTGTTCTTTTGCTCGATTCCATATTCTTGTAACTGTTCGCACATGAACATTCAGCATAGTCGCAATGAGCACCCTGTCATACAGGTGAACATGTCCATCTCTAAGCTCGATTACTCACAGGGCAAAGTAAACACCATATCTCTCCTTGTCTATCAGGTCCTTTCCTCTAGGATTGCCTTGTGCGTCAACTTGTTGAGCTTCTTCCAATTCTGCATCTTCTTGTGCCTCTTGAGCTTCTTCCAATTCTGCATCTTCTTGAGCTTCTTCCAATTCTGCACCTTCTTGTGCCTCTTGAGCTTCTTCCTCTTCAAGAAATCAATTCAATGTCTTCATCCTCCTCTTTCGGGATCAAGTTCAAATCAATAGCATCACCTTGCTAAGCTTATTCTTCTTGTTGATCTCCATCTTCCTCTTCCGAGATCAAGTTCAAATCAATAGCATCACCTTGTTGAGCTTGTTCTTCTTGTTGAGCTTCATCTTCCACTTCTAGGATCAAGTTCAAATCAATAGCATCACCTTGCTGAGCTTGTTCTTATTGTTGAGCTTCATCTTCCTCTTACGGGATCAAGTTCAAATCAATAGCATCACCTTGCTGGGCTTGTTCTTCTTGTTGAGCTTCATCTTCCTCTTCCGGGATCAAGTTAAACTCCATAGTTGTGTGCTCCTTTCTGTACTCATAACAAGAGTAGAAAATATGGATGGTTAGCATATAATCATAACAAATTGATGTCAGTCTGAAACTTCACTGTAATGCAAATGAAACTATTGACTATTAACTGAAACTATTGTAGTCTGGAAACAATGACTAATTATGCTAATTGACTAAATCTTGACAATCATTTGATCAAACACAGAATGTTTATGAAGTATAGAGAAGTGTTGAAAATTCAGTTACCACTATTGCTCTTTGATTTGCTGTACTTCTTGACCTACTGTTGAAAATGCTACAGACCATGAATGATTTCAGAGATGTTTCTCAAGGTAGCACAACTAGGACCTTGAGCAAGGTATCCTGTTATACTACTATGTTATTTGCATTTTTTCAGTTAGAGCTAAGGTAAGGTTAGCATAAAAACAAACACAGGTTATTGTGAATTGATAGCAACAGCACATTCCTTTGACCAAAAAAATACGGGTTGTTTTTTTCTTCTGATAATTTCTATCACTTATCTATTATACTCCCATGTTATTTTGTTCTGTTCTAGTCTCTCTGTCCCTCTGGTTTTGAACTAAACCAACACTAGCATATTCATTTTCCCAGTAAACTTTTGAGTGCATTTATCACTTGTTGAGAAAATTCAGAATACACTACAGCATCTCAAGACATCTTCCCACCTTTTGTTTTGGTCAAATGACCAGATTGTGCCAAACTGTGCCCAACCACAAAGACAAAAGGCACTAGCAGCACATAGTTGCATTGACCAAGACTTGTTTCATGAGTGCTTAATTTACATTGACCAAATATATTGTGATTGCAGAAATTTTAGGAATATTGCTTGCCCAATCTATTTGTACAAATTTTAGCACTATGTGAATAAAATGCTTTCAACTAAAAAGATGATTATTAGACTATGTTTGTCTTCACTACTCACTGCTAACTGAATTTTCTGAAGCTAGCATTTAAAAAGTGATGTCTGTCTCCCTGCTCACTGCTCACTGCTAGTAAACTTTCTTACATTCTTATTTTTCTTGTATTCCAATCACACCCTGTGGTGACATTGGTTCAACCAGGAACATGTGGTGATAGATGGTGTCCTCTTGTTTGACAAAAAATTAGTCAAAAGTTTCCTTTACTGAATGCAATTTGTCCTATTTTGTCTGGCCTGCAGAAGACGTTGATGAAGGTGAAGACGTTGATCCACAGGAAGAAAGCCAACAGGATGCCCACCAAATTGATTTCGAACAGGATGCGTGTGGATTCAGAAATTTTCAGTTTTTCGGAGTTGACAGTAACAAGATTTAATTCAGTTAACTTGAGTTATCCGGAGTTGTCGTTTCTAACATGCAGATGAGTGTAAAAATGGAGATGATCCAACAATATTCCAAATTATGCATGAATGTGTAGCACGCCATGAAACTACTATTATTGGATCATCTCCATGTTTACAGTCATATGCATGTTGTCTTTTCCAATGCAGGCTAGTTAGTTTGCATTATCTTCTTTGCTAATAAAACACAAAACAGTTCATTGTCTTCCATGGCAGGATGCCAGCTTTGTACCAAGTGTTTCCAATGATAAATTAGTGAAAACAGGATGACACTACTATTATTGGACCATTATCTGCCTGGCAACTTAATTTTTACACTCATCTGCATAATCCTTAGCTCATCATCACACTACTATTATTGGATCATTTTTACACTCATCTCTACCTGGAGAACAAATTCCTTAGTGCAAGTTATTGATTGAATTTGCACTCATTTGCAGATTGTGTAGAAAAATTGACTGTATTTTGATGACTGAATTTAAAATCACTACTTGGAGTACACACTGATACGTCTCCAATGTATCTACTTTTCCAAACACTTTTCCTCTAGTTTTTGGACTCTAATTTTCATGATTTGAATGAAACTAACCGCGGACTAGCGCTGTTTTCAGCAGAACTACCATGGTGTTGTTTTTGTGCAGAAATAAAAGTTTTCGAAATGGAACGAAACTTTGCGAGGAATTTTTATATAATATATAAGAATTTCTGGAGCCAAGACCTGCCAGAGAGGGGCACCTGGATGGGAACAACTTTGCTACTGATCACTTTGCTGTAGATAATTAATCTCGATGTGTGGTTGAATTGACAACTCAGCTACTAATACCTTCAAATATTCTTTGCCTCCCCTTGTGTCGAATCTATAAATTTGGATTGAATACTCTACCCTCGAAAATTGTTGCGACCCCTATACTTGTGGGTTATCAAGACCATTTTCTGGCGCCGTTGCCGGGGAGCATAGCTATATTTGTTGAGTCACTTGGGATTATTATCATATTATCACTATGAAGAATCTGAAGGATCCTAAGACTAAGATATTTCCCTCAAGGACGAGGGGAGGTAAGGAACCGCCATCCAGTTATGTTTTAGATTCACCCTCTGTTATGAATAAACTTGCAACACCACCACGTGCTATTAATTTTGATATGTCGCAAGTTATTGATGATGCTACTTCTACTATGAATGATGCTTATGATGATGCTAGTACCTTGCTTGATAATGATGATGTGCCACTTGGTGAATTTCTTGATGAACAAATTGCTAGAGTTATACAACATGATGTTGTTGAATCCGATGATGAGCTTGAAACTGAAACTCTTGAAACACCTGTTAGAACTAGCCTTCCTAGATATGAATTGCCTAAGGTACCGGAAGGTTATGTTATGAGTGAAGAAACCACTAGAGATATTCTTGTTTGCAATGATAGAGATGATCTAGAGAAATTACTACACAAGTATAAATAAAAATCTCTGAATGCTAGAATGAAATGTGATCCTAAGTTTGCTACCTTACCTATCTTTATTGGTGATAAGGATTGTGAATTCTCTGTCGACCCAGAGTTAATTACTTTGGTTGAATCCGATCCTTTCCATGGTTATGAAACTGAAACTGTTGTGGCACATCTTACTAAGTTGAATGATATAGCCACCCTTTTTACTCATGATGAGAAAACCCGCTACTAATTTATTCTCAAATTATTTCCTTTTTCATTAAAAGGTGATGCTAAAGCTTGGTACAATACTCTTGCTCCTGGTTGTGTGCATAGTCCCTAGGATATGATTTATTACTTCTCTGAAAAACATTTTCCTGCTAATAAGAAACAAGTTGCCTTACAGGAAATATTTAACTTTTCTCAAACTAAAGAAGAGAGTCTCCCACAAGCTTGGGGGAGGCTTTGCCAGTTACTTAATGCTTTGCCTGATCATCCTCTTAAGAAAAATGAAATACTTGATATCTTCTATAATGGACTAATCGATGCTTCTAGGGACTTCCTAGATACTTGTGCTAGTTATGTTTTCAGGGAACGAACTGTTGGACAAGCTGAGGAATTATTGAATAACATATTGAAAATTTATGATGATTGGACTATTCCTGAACCACCGCCTAAACCCACTCCGAAGAAGAGGGGTATATTATATCCCAGTCCTGAAGATATGCAAGAGCCAAAGAAATCTATGAAGGAAAAAGGTATTAATGTCGAGGATGTTAAAAGTTTACCTCCTATTGAAGAAGTACATGGGCTTAATACACCACCATTGCCTAAGGTGGTAGAGGTAAATTCTCTTATGAAGTTCAATGATAATGACAATCCTCACAATATGCATCCTAGTGAATGCCTTTTATGAGTTTGAAAACTATATTAGAAAACAAGATCACTTCAATGCAAATGTTATGAAACAATTGAAATATAATTATGATATGATTGCTCGCTTGAGTGACTTGTTATTTAGAATCTCAAATGGTGTTAGTGGTGTTGGAAAACATGCTTCTATGGTTCAAACTCAGTTAGAACAAGTTGCTAAATCTCAAAGAGAATTGCTTGATGAAATGAATAATAATATGCATGACTTTGCTGTTAGAGTTGCAACTAGGGGAGGTAAAATGACTCAGGAACCACCTTATCCTGAGGGACACCCTAAAAGAATTGAACAAGATACAAAGATCTAACACTAGTGCACCTAGTTCTTCTAGAAAGAAAAAGAAAAATAAGAATGATAGGACTTCACATGCTCCTAGTGAACCTGAAATAGAAAAACCTCCTGACAATGATAATGAAGTTTCTATCTCAGATGCTGAAACTCAGTCTGGTAATGAACACTCACCTAGTGATAATGAAAAAAGATAATGCTGATGTTCATGAAGATACCCAACCAAATAATAAAGAACCGAACAATGATGTTGAGATAGAACCACCTGTTGATCTTGATAAACCACAACCTAAAAATAAAAGGTATGATAAAAGAGATTTTGTGGCTAGAAAACACGGTAAAGAAAGAGAACTGTGGGTTCAAAAACATATGCCTTTTCCACCTACGTCAACTAAAAAGAATGATGATGAAGAATTTGAACGCTTTGCTGAGATGTGAGGCCAGTCTTTTTGCGTACTCGCTTGACTGATATCCTAAAAATGCCTCCTTATGCAAAGTATATGAAAGACATCATTACAAATAAGAGAAAAATACCGAAAGTTGAAATCTCCACTATGCTTGCTAATTATACTTTTAAAGGAGGAATACCTAAAAAACTTGGAGATCCGGGAATACCAACTATACCTTGCTGTATCAAAAAGAATTATGTGAAAACTGCTTTGTGTGATTTAGGAGCTGGTGTTAATGTTATGCCTTTCTCTTTATATAGAAGACTTGATTTGAATAGACTCACAACTACTGAAATATCTTTGCAAATGGCTGACAAATCAACTGCCATACCTATCGGTATATGTGAGGATGTGCCCATTGTTGTTGCTAACACTACTATTTTGACTGATTTGTTATACTTGAGTTTCCCGAGGACGACAACATGTCGATTATCCTTCGTAGACCCTTCTTGAATACTACAGGGGCTGTTATTGATTGCAATAAAAGGAAGGTCACTTTTCATATTAATGGCAATGAGCATACGGTGCATTTTCCGAAGAAACAATTCCAAGTGAATGGTATTAATGTTATTGAAAAATCTCCGACAATCACTATCGAAAGTTTTCAAATACCTCTACCTACTGTCAAAAAGAAATATGAAATACTTATTGTTGGGGAAATGCATATCCCCATTGAAGTAACTTAGTGATTTACAAAAGTTCTTTGGTTTCATGCTAATCGAAAGTGGTTGTTAATAAGACCTGATCAACCTTATTAATGGATCATTTTTGAACGGTGTGAAGTTGATGAATTTAGTAAGCACTACCTTCTGTCCCTACTTTTTATTTTCTATTTTTATTAATTAAATAAAAGAAAATGCCAGGTTTTGTCTATTTTCTGAATTTCCAGTGCAATAAAAAATGACCCAAAAATAAAATTTCTCAAAATGCCCTGAGAATTTTACATGATTTTTTTGAATATTTGAGAATTCTTGCTGCAATAAACATTAGAGGGAGGTGCACTAGGTAGGCACAACCCACCTAGGCGTGCCAGCACCCCCAAGCGCGCCCTGGTGGGTTGTGGTCCCCACGTGGGCCCCCTCACATACCTCTTCATCCCACATCATCACTTACATCCAGAAAAAATCTCCTTTGCTCTCTCTCCCGTGTTCTTGAGCTCAAACCCGCGGATTTCGATCTCTTTGCTCGAAGCTCTGTTTCTAAAACTGTTTTGGGGGATTGTTGCTTGGTATGTGACTCCACCGTTTGTCCAATTAGTTTTTGTTTTAGCGGTTTATATTTTGAATAATTAGCTACTCTTGGTGCTGCTGTAGATGTGCTTGCATGTTAAATTCTTAGTGTTATAAGTAGTTTGAATGCTTGCTATGGCTTCTATGTATCCCTATGAGTAGTTGCTATCAATTTTATAAAGTTTTGTTAACAAATTTTTGTCACCCCAAAAAATTTATTTTCAGAAAATTGTACGCGGACATGATGAACTTATTTGGAAGGAGTTCTTCGAGGAGGCGATCCTCGGGGGCATCTTCTAGTGATAGTTCTGCTCGCCGGTCTTATGTTGAACCAAGTGAAAGTTGAACGCGAGATGCCGCCACCAAAACATGCTTATGGCCTTGCGATGAGTATATGGTGCGTGTGGGCATTAAGTACGAATTTGAGAAATATGTTCACAATGTTGGTCTCGGTCCCTACCTTTAAAATAAGTGTGAACAACACCAACTTCTCACTAAATCATTTGTCAAAGGATTTAAATATTTTCCACGTGAGTCTAGGGTGTCGTTTATGCCTTATGATAGTCCATTTACCATCTCACTATAGAATTTTGCTTATCACTGTAAGCTTCCATTTTGGGGTTCGCTTGACGAACCACCAAAGGCTGAGTTTCAAACATTCTTGACGAGCCTTTGTTACAGTGAAAGGAGGGGAGTGACTCAAGGTAGAATAAAGAGCATCCATTTTCCCGCAATTCAGTACTTTGCGTTATTTAATGGGAAATGCATAGTAGGCAAGCAAGACTGTAGCATGTTTGTGCTCCAGACTTGAGCCTCATACGTACTGCTCTCACTGGTGAAAGGGATTATAACCTTGCAGCCATCGTTGCACACAGACTTCAACACAACGCTAACAGTGGCTGGTTCTATGGTGGAATTTATGCCACGCGTTTAGCACGAGGGCTTGGTGCTTCACCTCTGCCCTTTGATCCTATTCTATCCATGCAGTATTTAGATTTTAACACCTTAAAAGACCATAAGATTCTCAAGGGAAAGGATGATAACTTCACTTATAGTCTTTTGTTTAACCAAACATCTCCCGTGCAAACATATTTGCCTGCGCCTGCTCTTTTTTATTATCACAGCAAGGGAAGATATTTTGTTCTTGAGAGTGAGGCCCGAGCTCACAACGCAGCAGTAGAGGCAGCACGGTGGGCCGAGGCATCCGCACCAAGAGCCGCAATGAGCTACCATGACGAATACTACCCTCCAGGCTACTGATCGACCATGAAGTTAGGCCAAAAGCGTAAGCTTGGGGGAGTACGTGTTTCCACCGACTTCACATTCATGTCCACTTATTCCATTTGTCGGTGCTCACACTTTTTCATTGTGTGATCCATGCTTAGATTTATTTTCTTGCTTTCTTCTTGTGTGTTTGAAAAACTTTAGAAAAAGCCAAAAAAATAGTTATAGTTAATTTACTTTCTATGCATGCTTAGCAGTATTATTAAAAAGAAAACCCCAAAAGATTTCCTTGTTCTTCTTTTGCTTGTTGGGAGCTTTCCCGTGTAAATAGTTTTTCCCGTTTTTGCTTTTCTCTTTTATTTGATTGTTCAAGAAAACCAAAAACTCCAAAAATATTTCAGTGTGTTTCTCTGAACTTATTTTCTTTTTATTCGAGTTGTACCTAGGAGAAGACCGCGATGAAAATGTTGAGTGGATCTCATTTGAATAATTGTTGAACTAATAAAGAGCACATTTTACCTTGTCTTCTCCTGTTGAATAAAATGTTCGCAGATTCCAGCTTAGTCCATGGCACTCTTGCACTATTATTATTTTCACATTGTTCGGTCGTGCAAGTGAAAGACAATAATGACGACATTCGATGAACTGGTTGTGGAAGAGAGAAACTGGTATGCACTCGACTTGTTCTGTCTGTGTAAATATGTTTAACCTAGTATCCATGCTTCAGCCCATTATGATTAAACATGTTTGCAATGATAATTAGAGATTATAGTTTCTCATGCCATGCATAAGTAGTTGAGAGTTGATAATGATTTAACTTGGATATCAACATAGCGTTAAAATGATTGTGATGTAGTATGATGATATGGTATCCTCCTCTGAATGTTCAAATGGCTTGACTTGGTACATGTTCATGCATGTAGTTGAATCAAAACCAACATAGCCTCTATAATATTTATGTTCATGGTGTTCATATCCTACTCATGCTAGTGTCTAATGTTACTTATGCATAATGCATGGTTATGATCGTTGTTGCTCTCTAGCTGGCCGCTTCTCAATCTAATTGCTAGCCTTCGCCTGTACTAAGTGGGGATTCTGCTTGTACATCAAAAACCTTGAACCCAAAGTTATTCCAGATGAGTCCACCATACCTACCTATATGCGGTATTACCCTGCCGTCCTACGTAAATTTGCATGTGCCACCTCTAAAAACTTCTAAAAAGTTATCTGTTTTGTGTGCATGGGTCGTTCATGGAACGACAGGAAGTGGTCGGTATCTTCCATGCTAAGCGGGTTATTCTCAGGTCGAGTGTTTATTCACTCGCCATCGCACGAGAAAAGGGCGGTAATAGGGATGCCCAGTCCCAAACTGCAAAATACAAAAAGAGTTAATTGCTCGAATAATCAAACAAAAACTCCCAATGGAGTCAAAACCTTTACTTTTATCGCTTTGGAACCGCCACTAGCCTGTTTAGCATGGGAGATATTGATAACTGATGGTCGTGAAGTAAATGAGAAGGGTGCATGCCTCAAAATATCATTTACCTCTATTTTAAAAATTGAGCTCTGGCACCTTTGCAAATCACTGCTTCCCTCTGTGAAGGGACTATCTATTTACTTTTATGTTGTGTCACCACTTTTTAAAACAAGTGCTAGAAACTGAGAAGAGCACAGTTGTCATGATTTATGCATTGTGTATAGGTAACGTTGGGTGCGTCATGACTGGATCTTTTCTAACATTAATTACAATGTTTAGTCGCTGCTTGAACTTTGGAGGTGCTCTGCATTTATGTTTTGCGGTCTCAGAAAGGGCTAGCGAGATACCACTATTGTCATATTATATCATGGTTGTTTTGACAACGTGTTACTCTTTGAGATATCTTATTATTGCTTGCTAGTTGATTACGTCATTGATATGAGTCATTATAATCTTTAAGAGTTATTGTCGACATGGTTAGTTATAATGTTGGCTAAAAACCTGGGTGTTGTTTAAGCTTATTTATGCAAACAAGAGCAAAAGAGTTCGTAAAAGTTTTTCTTTTTCACTTTCAGTTTATCAACTAAATTGCTTGAGGACAAGCAAAGGTTTAAGCTTGGGGGAGTTGATACGTCTCCAACGTATCTACTTTTCCTAACGCTTTTCCTCTTGTTTTTTGACTCTAATTTGCATGATTTGAATGAAACTAACCCCGGACCGACGCTGTTTTCAGCAGAACTACCATGGTGTTGTTTTTGTGTAGAAATAAAAGTTTTCAGAATGGAACGAAACTTTTCGAGGAATTTTTATATAATATATAAGAATTTTTGGATCTAAGACCTGCGAGAGAGGGGCACCTGGATGGGCACAACCCACCAGGGCGCGCTGCCCTCTCCTGCTGCGCCCAGGTGGGTTGTTCCCACCTGGTGGCTCCGCAGACCCTGAAACCAATGCTATAAATTCCTATTTTTGGAGAAAACAATCAAGGAGAAAGAATTATCACGATCCACAAGATGGAGCCTCCGCCAAGCCTTGTTCTTCCTTGGGAGGGCAGATCTGGAGTCTGTTTGGGGCTCCGGAGAGGGGGGTCTTCATTCTTCGTCATCACCAACCCTTCTCCATCACCAATTCCATGATGCTCCCCATCGGGAGTGAGTAATTCCTTCATAGGCCGCTGGTCGGTGAGGAGTTGGATGAGATTCATCATGTAATCAAGTTAGTTTTGTTAGGGCTTGATCCCTAGTATCCACTATGTTCTTAGATTGATGTTGCTATGACTTTGCCATGCTTAATGCTTGTCACTTTGGACCCAGGTGCCATGATTTCAGATCTCAACCGTTTATGTTATCACCATTATATCCATGTTCTAGATCCGATCTTGCAAGTTATAGTCACCTAGTACGTGTTATGATCCGGTAACCCCGGAGTGACAATAACCGGGACTTCTTCCGGTGATTACCATAGTTTGAGGAGTTCATGTATTCACTATGTGTTAATGCTTTGTTCTAGTTCTCTATTAAAAGGAGGCCTTAATATCCCTTAGTTTCCAATATGGACCCCACTGCCACGGGAGGGTAGGGCAAAAGATGTCATGCAAGTTCTTTTAATAAAGCACGTATGACTATTTACGGAATACATGCCTACATTATATCGATGAACTGGAGCTAGTGCCGAATAGCCCTAGGTTATAATTGTCACATGATTAATATCATCCAACAAGTCACTGATCCAATGCCTACAAACTTTTGCATATTGTTTCTGCTAAGTTACTACTGCTATCATCACTGTTACACTTGCTAAAAGATTACTGCTATCACTGTTACCGTTACCATTGCTACTGCTACTACTATCAAAAGTATCAAACTACTTTGCTACTGATCACTTTGCTGCAGATAATTAATCTCCAGGTGTGGTTGAATTGACAACTCAACTGCTAATACCTTCAAATATTCTTTGGCTCCCCTTGTGTCGAATCTATAAATTTGGGTTGAATACTCTACCCTCGAAAACTGTTACGATCCCCTATACTTGTGGGGTATCACACACTGACTGAATTTAACACTGCAATTGATTATCCTATGATCCATGGACACTACAATTGTGCATTATCCTGGATACTGAACATGGATCTCTGAATAATTCAAATACTTTGAATAATTCAAGAATTGACAGAGGCATAATATTTTTTCCTTCTCCCATTTTAGACCATAACAACAACAATCTGGTCCAGTTGCTCTTGATGATGCATTTAGTTAACTTGTAAGCCAAAATCTGGACCAGTTGCTCTTGATGCATTCGGTTAACTTGATGCTATCAGTCTAGAGAACATGTTCAGTTTTCTTAAAAGCAGATCAATTTTCTTCAATGAACATGATGAGTAGTGTTTGGAATTGTAATGTACAGAAATTGGGGCACCACGAGCAAGCACGCAGAGGAGCAGATTTACAGAGGGGTGCTTCTTGTCACCGCAGCAGCACGAGCAGGGGAGCTATGGGCGGAGGAGCAGCAACTTGCACACGAGCAGGCCCGCTGGGAGCTTGAGGTCGACTCCCGCCAGGAGCTCCAGCTCCAGGCACTCGAGACGCAGGCGCGTGCAAGTCCTGGACGGTTGGAAGGGATAGCGGCGGCATAGGCCCTGGGCGATGGGAGGGGATAGCGGCGGCGCAGCATTGGCCTGGCGGGAGGGGTCACCGCGGGAGGGGATAGCGGCGGTGTAGCACCCTTCAGTCATGGAGCCGCCGCCCATCGAGGTGGTCGCCGCGGAGAAGTAGGTGGCCGGCGGGTGGCGCAACTCATCTCCGTGGAGGCGGCACAGGTGGGCAGGGGTGGCGATGGTTTGCACGGTGGCGCAGGTTTTCCGTCATCGCGCACTCATCTCCCAATCATTTGAGGCACCTCACGGGAACATGGTATTAAAGATCCAAAAGAAAGAGAGAGCCATCTAGATACTACTACGGACCCCTAAGGTCCTAAGAGAACTACTCGCACGTGGTCATGGGAGCAGCAAGGTTGATGAAGAAGCCTCCGGATATGGATTCCCTCTTCGGCAAAGCTTCGGAATAGGCCTTCATATTGGATCTCCTTGAACATAAGCTTGCGGCGGCGAAAAAAAATCTTCTAAAAATATGGCGAAGGATTTCGGTATTTATAGGAATTTATGGCAGTGAAAGGGACGAAAGGTAGTGGAGGTGGGCCCCACATGGCCTAGGGGCGCGCCCTAGACCCTAGGCACGCCAGGTGGCCGTGTGGGTATCTTGTCTCTTCTCATTCTCTCCCTAAGCTTCCTGGGTCTTTCGTGCCCTAAATTTTTATATTAAATCAGCAAGGTATTTTGATTTTCATAGATATTGATTTCATGTAAAACCAAAAACATGCATAAAACATCAATTCACACTGGCACTACATTACGAGGTTAGTCCGGAAAAATAATATAAGATGCTATAAAAAGTATACAAAAGTGGTAATATATTAGCATGGGATAATATACGTTTGAGATGCACCAATAACTTGCGTACAAAAACAATGGTAATTTTCACCCAGGGAATTTTTTGCTGAAAATCAGGACCCCGGTATGTAAATAGCGTGATAATGTACGCTCAAACAAGCTGATAACTAACGTACAAACACCATTGTAACATTTCACTTGGGAAAAAACTGTTGAACAACATACATATGATAAACTTCTATGTAAATAGCATGTCAATATACGCACCACAGACATGATAAGTTACTTACAAATACTGCAAAAATACTAAGACGCTCGTGGAGGTACTTGGGAGTCCCTTCTCCATGCAAATATAATTCAATGCACCCTTGGACATTTCACATTGTGTTTCTTGGAGAGTGGTGGTACCAGTCTTGGTCATCACAATGTTGTCCCATAGCTCTTTGGCGTTTATGATGTGAATGTGTATTCTTCTCTCATCATCTGATAGACCTTTTTTATGAGCATGATTGTAGATGAGTTGAGGTGCCAGTTGTAGACTTCCGATGGTGTGAGGTCATTTGTATTGACGGGGAGTAGCCAGTCTCCACAATCTCCCACATCCCATTGGAGGTCAACCTAACATGATCTTGCATCGCAACTCTCCAAAGAGAAAATCTTGTTGTATCATCGAGCACAGGGGGCATACCCGAAAAGTTATACTTAGGTTTCTCAATTATAGCTTTCGGGCAAAGCCACGGGATACTGGTAGGGTTGGTACCCAAGGGAGGTTGTTGGGTAGAAGAGGAATTGCATGCATTTGCCACTGAGGGCATACCTCTCGGGTTAATGATAGTTATAGCACTAGAGACATATGCGGCCATGCTAGCTTGTACTGTAGCCTCAATTAAAGCATCATTTTCAAGTTTTTGTTTTGCTAATTGATAACCCACAAGTATAGGGGATCGCAGCAGTTTTCAATAAGTAAGAGTGTCGAACCCAATGAGGAGCTAAAGGCAGAACAAATATTCCCTCAAGTTCTATCGACCACCGATACAACTCTACGCACGCTTGACGTTCCCTTTACCTAGAACAAGTATGAAACTAGAATTACTTTGTAGGTGTTGTTGGATAGGTTTGCAAGGTAATAAAGAGCGCGTAAATAAAAGCTAGGGGCTGTTTAGATAAAGACACAACTAAATTAGTTTTAGTAAAGAGTGTTTTGTTATGAGAAAGTTATTTGTCCCTAGGCAATCGATAACTAGACCGGTAATCATTATTGCAATTTTATATGAGGGAGAGGCATAAGCTAACATACTTTCTCTACTTGGATCATATGCACTTATGATTGGAACTCTATCAAGCATAAGCAACTACTAAATATCATTAAGGTAAAACCCAACCATAGCATTAAAGCATCAAGTCCTCTTTATCCCATACGCAACAACCCCCTTACTCGGATTTGTGTTTCAGTCACTCACGCAACCCACTATAAGAGAATCATAAACGTATTGCAACACCCTACAGTGGGGATCCCTCATGCTTGCGCGACACGGAGAGCACCATAGGACAACACCAATAATAAAACATGCAACTCAAACCAATCACGATCATCAAATAACCCATAGGACAAAATGGATCTACTCAAACATCATAGGATAGCCATACATCATTGGGAAATAATATATAGCATTGAGCACCATGTTTAAGTAGAGATTACAGAAGGTAAAAGAGGGGTTACACCGCTGCATAGAGGGGGGAAGAGTTGGTGATGATGGCGGTGTTGTTGGTGAAGATTGCGGTGATGATGATGGCCCCCGGTGGCACTCCGGTGCCACCGGAAGCGAGGGGGAGAGAGCCCCCCTCCTTCTTCTTCTTCCTTGACGTCCTCCCTAGATGGGAGAAGGGTTTACCCTCTGGTCCATGGCCTCCATGGCGTGGGAGGGGCGAGAGCCCCTCCGAGATTGGATCTGTCTCTCTGTCTCTCTCTGTTTCTATGTTCTCAGATTCTACCCCTTCACCGTTTTATAAATTCCCGGAGATCCGTAACTCCGATTGGGCTGAAATTTTGACACGATATCTATCCGGAAATTAGCTTTCTTGCGGCGAAAGAAGGGCTCCAACCGCCTTACAGGGTGGCCACGAGGGTCAGGGGCGCGCCCCCCTGCCTCGTGGGCCCCTCGAGCATCGTCTCGCGTTGATTTCACTTCCCAAAAATCACATATATTCCAAAAAAAATCCCCGTCCGTTTTTATCCCGTTTGGACTCCGTTTGATATGGATTTTCTGCGAAACAAAAAACATGCAACAAACAGGAACTGGCACTTGGCATTGGATCAATATGTTAGTCCCAAAAATAGTATAAAAAGTTGCCAAAAGTATATGAAAGTTGTAGAATATTGGCATGGAACAATCAAAAATTATAGATACGACGGAGACGTATCAGCATCCCCAAGCTTAATTCCTGCTCGTCCTCGAGTAGGTAAATGATAAAAATGATAATTTTTGATGTGGAATGCTACCTAGCATAATCTTGATGACATATCTAATCATGGCATGAATATTAAGATACGAGTGGTTCAAAGCAATAGTCTATCATTTGACATAAAAACAATAATACTTCAAGCCTACTAATAAAGCAATCACGTCTTTTCAAAATAACATGGCCAAAGAAAGTTATCCCTACAAAATCATATAGTCTGGCTATGCTCCATCTTCTTCACACAAAATATTCACATCATGCACAACCCCGCTGACAAGCCAAGCAATTGTTTCATACTTTTCACGTTCTCAAACCTTTTCAACTTTCACGCAATACATGAGCATGAGCCATGGACATAGCACTATAGGTGGAATAGAGTGGTGGTTGTGGAGAAGACAAAAAGGAGAAAGTCTCACATCGACGCGGCTAATCAACGGGCTATGGAGATGCCCATCAATTGATGTCAATGTGAGGAGTAGGGATTGCCATGCAACGGATGCACTAGAGCTATAAGTATATGAAAGCTCAAACTGAAACTATGTGGGTGTGCATCCAACTTGCTTGCTCATGAAGACCTCGGGCATTTGAGGAAGCCCATCATTGGAATATACAAGCCAAGTTCTATAATGAAAATTCCCACTAGTATATGAAAGTGATAACTCAAGAGACTCTATATGAAGAACATGGTGCTACTTTGAAGCACAAGTGTGGTAAAAGGATAGTAACATTGCCCCTTCTCTCTTTTTCTCTCATTTTTTTATTTTTTTTATTTTCTCTTTTTTGGGGGCCTTCTCTTTTTTTGGCATTTCTCTTTTTCTCTTTTTATTTATTTTTTTATTTTTTATTTCGTCCGGAGTCTCATCCCGACTTGTGGGAGAATCATAGTCTCCATCATCCTTTCCTCACTAGGGCAATGCTCTAGTAATGATGATCATCACACTTTTATTTACTTACAACTAAATATTACAACTCAATACTAGAACAAAGATATGACTCTATATGAATGCCTCCGGCGGTGTACCGGGATGTGCAACGATCTAGCGTAGCAATGACATAAAAAAACGGACAAGCAATGAAAACATCATGCTAGCTATCTTACGATCATGCAAAGCAATATGACGATAAATGCTCATGTCATGTATATGATGATGATGGAAGTTGCATGGCAATATACTCGGAATGGCTATGGAAATGCCATAATAGGTAGGTATGGTGGCTGTTTTGAGGAAGGTATATGGTTGGTTTATGGTACCGGCGAAAGTTGCGCGGTACTAGAGAGGCTAGCAATGGTGGAAGGGTGAGAGTGTGTATAATCCATGGACTCAACATTAGTCATAAAGAACTCGCATACTTATTGCAAAAGTCTATTAGCTATCGAAACAAAGTACTACGTGCATGCTCCTAGGGGGATAGATTGGTAGGAAAAGACCATCGCTCGTCCCCAACCGCCACTCATAAGGAAGACAATCAATAAATACCTCATGCTCCGACTTCATTACATAACGGTTCACCATACGTGCATGCTACGGGAATCACAAACCTCAACACAAGTATTTCTACTAAACCACAACTACCCACTAGCATGACTCTAATATCACCATCTTTGTATCACAAAACTATTGCAAGGAATCAAACATATCATATTCAGTGATCTACAAGTTTTATGTAGGATTTTATGACTAACCATGTGAATGACCAATTCCTGTCATCTCTCTAAATAGATATAAGTGAAGCAAGAGAGTTTAATTCTTTCTACAAAAGATATGCCCGTGCTCTAACAAATATAAGTGAAGCAAAAGAGCATTCTACAAATCACGGTTTTCTATGTAAAGAGAAACAGGCAATCCAAACTTCAAATGATATAAGTGAAGCACATGAAGCATTCTATAAAGCCATACTCAAAAGATATAAGTGAAGTGCATAGAGCATTCTATAAATCAACCAAGGACTACCTCATACCATCATGGTGCATAAAAGAAAAATGAAAACTAAATGCAAAAGATGCTGCAAGATTGCACATATCACATGAACGAAACGAATCCGAAAACATACCGATACTTGTTGAAGAAAGAGGGGATGCCTTCCGGGGCATCCCCAAGCTTAGACGCTTGAGTCTCCTTTAATATTTACTTGGGGTGCCTCGGGCATCCCCAAGCTTGAGCTCTTGCCTCTCTTCCTTCTTCTCACATCGAGACCTTCTCGATCATCGAACACTTCATCCACACAAAACTTCAACAGAAAACTCGGTAAGATCCGTTAGTATAATAAAGCAAATCACTACTCTAAGTACTGTTGCAAACCAATTCATATTTTGTTTTTGCATTGTGTCCACTATAATATAATGTTTTCATGGCTTAATCCACTGATATAAATCGACGGTTTCATCAAAACAAGCAAACTATGCATCAAAAACAGAATCTATCTAAAACAGAACTGTCTGTAATAATATGAAAATTCACCATACTTATGATACTTGAAAAATTCTGCTAAAATTAGGAAAAATGAAAAATTTGTATAGAAAGACAGTGCGAAAAGAATCAGAACCATTTGACATTCCAACTAAAAATGTAAAATCGCGCACTTCAGCCCAAGTTTCTGTCCTACACCGTACAAACCATCAAGCAAATGTAAACATCCTAAAGACAAACCTTGGCACATTATTTTTATAATAAAATGGAATTGTACAAAGGGAATATTTTTTTGTTGTAAAGTTTCTGTAATCAAGATTCACAAAGTTGCCGTGAGCATGAATAAAGTTCAAGGAGCTCTCCCACTTCAACAATGCTTGTCTTTCTCACTTTCACTTTCCTTTTTGAAAAAGTTTTGGGTTCCCCTCTTTATTTTTGTTGTTTTTAAACTATATTAAAGCACTCAACAGAAATAAATGACTCTCTAAAACTTCCGGGTTGTCTCCCTGGCAGCACTTTCTTTAAAGCCATTAAGCTAGGCATATAGTGCTCAAGTAATGGATCCACCCGGATCCCAAGGTATATCAAAGCCAATTTTAATTAACAATGATTTGTAGTTTAGTAGTGAGAACAAAGTAACATATATCATGTAATGAAGAAGTCTAACTCTCTTCCTATGCATCGGCATGTCATAAAAGTACAATTCATGCACACAAAGTAAAGGCCAATGCATAGTATAAACAGTTTCTTGCAATTTTATCGTATTGGAAACATAGAGAGGTGGAGATATAGTTCCCCTCTCATAATAATTGCAAGTAGGATCAGCAAGCACATGCATATTATGCTCATCAAAATCATCATGTGTAGTAGTAAAAGGAAACCCATCAATATAATCCTTAATAAGGGCAAACTTCTCCGATATAGTGTAGTTGGGAGAATTCAAAAAGATAATAGGACTATCATGCATGGGTGCAATAGCAACAATTTCATGTTTAACATAAGGAACTGTAGCAAGTTTATCTCCATAAGTATAATTCATATTGGCATCTTGGCCACAAGCATAGCAAGCATCATCAAAAAGGGATATTTCAAGAGAATCAACGAGATCATAACAATCATCATAGCAATCATCCTTCGGTAAGCACGAAGGGAAATTAAACAATGTATGAGTTGGAGAGTTACTTTCATTAGAAGGTGGGCATGGGTAGCTAATCCGCTCTTCCTCCTTTTGTTCTTCGCTCTCCTCATCATCTTTTTCATTCAAGGAGCTCACAGTTTCTTCAATTTCTTCTTCCATAGATTACTGCGAAATATTAGTCTCTTCTGGGACAGAGGAGTAGTCCTCAATATATGGTTCAACATAGGCATTAGAAGCATAATTATCATAGCAGTATTTAAGTATGGAAAAAAATTTAGATTTGTAAAGAGTAGCATCATACTTTTCAATCAAAGAAGCAATTTCATAAGCACCCTTAAAAGCAACAAATTCTTGAGTTTGTTGAACATCATAGTAATTATAAACACCCTTAGCATACGAAGATACAATTCCATTATCACTAAACTCACATTGATAGGGAAGGTGTTTCTTAGGGTTTTCAGAACAACAAGTAAAATCATATATTTCACATAAATTCCAAGCATAGCATTGCAAACGATGAATTTGATCCAGTAAAAGTTTTTGTCGGCGTTTTGGGAACGGGGGTCCCCAGACTTGCCTGCCTGCGGCGTGGCTCAAAGGGGGGCCCAACACGGCCCATCTTCATCAACACAGACCCAAGACCCTCGCGAGGGGCCAAGCCTCACGGGGCGGACAACACGGAGCTTCCTCAGGCACAGCCTCATCAGGCTGGCTCGCGAGGAGGCGGAGAGATCAAGGCGGGGTACCTCACGAGGTGCCCGTGACGCAAGCCATGACGACCAAAGGCGCCAGGCGGGCGCCAGCCGCGCAGTGTCCTCCTTTTCCTCTTTGGTGCAAAGGGAGCAAGCGCAGGCGAGAGCATCAAGCAAAGGCACCCATTTCGGTGCAACGGGACCAAGACCAGTCCAACGGCAGGGAGGAAGTCATTGTGGAGCCCAAGCCAGCGTCACCACCAGAGCCTTTGGCAGGCGAGGACCAACTTTAGTCAGGATAAGTGTACCAGATGTTCCCCTTCAAAATGGCCAATTGTTGGTGCCCTTCCCGCTCAATATTTGGGAAGAGGCCCAGGGCCTTTGCCTATAAATAGGACTAGCCACCCACAGGGTAGGGGGAGATGGGAGATCAGATCAATAATCGGCCAACCCAGAAACTAGAAGAGATCGGATCGCAATCGAGAAGAGAGAGAGAGAGAGAAGGGTGACTGAACTCCTCCTAGCAGTTCGTCGCCCCAGCCAAGAACAGACCCTCGCGAGGCTGTTCTTCCTTGTATTGCTCATCATCATCAGCCCAAGAGGCAATCCACCACACCACGCACTGGAGTAGGGTATTACACCACAACGGTGGCCCGAACGAGTATAAACCCTATGTCTCTTGTGCTGTTCCTTCCATAGCTTAGATCTTAGCGTGGCGGAGGGGTGCAGGTAGGTAGAAGGCGAAATCTCCGTGCGCACCCCTGTGTGCGAACCTCAAGGGTCTGCCGGAACCCGAAATCCGACATTTGGCGCACCAGGTAGGGGTGCGCCGGAATTCGTCTTCCACCACCCCGTTCTCCTCCGACCATCGTGTCCATGTCTGACGCTCGTCAGGCCCGTGCCGATTGCCGGGCCGCTCTCGCCTCCCGCGTCGCCCAGATGGCTCCTGTCAGCGGGCGTCCTCGCCGTTCCCCGTCACCTGCCGTCAACGCCGCCACCGGTCCAGCGGGGGACGAGCAGCAAGCGTCGTCTCAGCATCCGTCTGTGCGGCAAGACGGCCGCACCGCTACTCCCTCGCTCACCCCAGCTGGTTCTTCGTCCCGCGCGCTCCGCGCACCCATGGAGGCTCGAGCTGCGCTCATCGCGGCAAACGAGCTCCTGCGCTACCGTCCCGTCGACGACGTCTACGAAGAATGGCTCGACTGCGTCGCCGAGCTCGTCCGCGCCGCAGGGGGCTCTCCTGCGCCGTCCATTCCGCTGCACCGCACCCTGCCCCGCGCGGGCGACAAAGCTCCGGCGGCGCCCCAGCCGCCTCCTCCTCAAGAAGGCACCATGGCTCCAAGGCGCGTGGCCCCTGGGCGGGACCCGCTCCGTCAGGTGCCAGCGCGGCAAGAGCAGAGCTGCCAAGAAGTCCCTCGCCCGCAAGAAGCTGCCTGGGCGCTCCCTGCTCCAGCACGCCGCGACCATGCTCCTGCTCCCGCATGTCAAGACCTCGCGCTGCTCCTAGCTGCAGCGCATAGGGACATGCAAGACCAAGCTCTCCGTCACCCAAGGCCTCCCGTGGCCACAGCAGGCTGTCGTGCCTTCACCATCGAGCTACGCAGCGTCGCGTGGCCCGGCAAGTTCAAGCCAGACCTGCCTCCTCGTGACGACGGCACGGCCGACCCTGCGAAGTTCCTCCAGCTCTATGAGCTGGGCATCGAAGCTGCCAACAGAGACGAGAAGGTCATGGCGAACTGGTTTCCCATGGAGCTCAAGGACGGGGCCCGCACCTGGCTCCTGAACCTGGCTCCAGGCATGATCTCCTCGTGGGACGAGATGCGCACCCGCTTCATCGCCAACTTCCAAGGTACTCGCGACCGGCCACCCGCCGTGAGCGACATGCGCCGCATCAAGCAACAACCCGGAGAGACCCTGCAGAAGTACATCCAGCGCTTCAACAACGCATGCCTCAAGATTCCCAAGGTGACCGAGGAGGCCATCATCTCAGCCTTCTCCGACGGCGTGCACGATGTTAAGATGAAGGAGGAGCTGGCGATGCATGAAGACCTGTGCACTTCCTTGGAGTTGTTCAACTTGGCAACCAAGTGCGCCAGGGCTGAAGAAGGGCGTCTCTCCCTCCTCGAGCTGCCTGCCGCAGACCCAGAAGAGAAGAAGCCCAAGGCCAAGGATGTGAAGCGCAAGGGGGCTGCCGTGCTCGCGGCAGAACCAGACACCAAGCGGGGCAGAGATCAGCCCGAATCTTCCAAGGGCAGTCGGTACTGTGTGTACCATGACCTCCACACCCACAACACCAACGAATGTCAAGAGCTCCGAGCCGTGCGAGAAGGAAGGATCGGCTGTCGCCCTGACCGCGGTGACCGGGACTACGGTCGAGGAGGAGGAAGGAACGCAGGACGCTGGGAAGACCGCTGCCCGCGCCAAGGGTGGCGCGATCGACCTCGCGAGGATCGCTGGCAAGACCCGCCTTGCAAGGGAGACTGGAGGGATCACCCTCGCGAGGATCGCCCGCAAGGCAACGCAGGCCTCGCTCCGCTGCCGCCGCAGCCAAGGAGAAACGAGGACCGCCATCAGGACGAGGGGGCTGGGGGCTTCCAGGAGCCGCGCGCGATCGCCCGCATCCTGGGCGGGGCTCAAGCCCCAGCCTCTCAACGCATCTTCAAGCAGTTCACCCGCGAAGTGAATGCAGTCCTCCCCAAGCTCGAAGCCACGCGCCCTCTCAGGTGGTCGGCGTGCACCATCACGTTCAGCTCAGCAGATCAGTTCAAGTGTGCGGCCACAGCCGGAGTCCTCCCGATGCTTTGTTCCCCAATCATCAGCAACGTGGTGGTCACCAGGACCCTCATCGATGGCGGGGCAGGGCTCAACGTCCTGTCCGTGGAAACATTCAACAATCTCCAAGTGTCCTACAACCAGCTTCAGCCAACCAAGCCTTTCTTCGGAGTCACCGACGGCTCCACGGTCCTGATTGGGCAGGTCCGCCTCCCTGTCACCTTCGGGGCACGCAACAACTACTGCACCGAGCTCATCGACTTCGACGTCGCCCACATTCGCCTGCCGTACAACGCCATCCTTGGGTACCCAGCGCTGGCCAAGTTCATGGCCGTAACTCACCACGGCTATAACGTCCTCAAGATGCCAGGGAGTGGCGGAGTCATCACGGTGCCCTGTGAAGAGAAGGACACGGTGTGTTCCCTGGAACGAGCCTTTCAGGCCGCATCACTGGAAGACCCGGATCGCAGAAGCAGGAGGCTTCCCGAGACCGTCCCCAAGAAGAAGAAGACATCGTCCGGCCCGTCCCCTCAGGAGGCAGGCCCCTCAGGGCCTGCGCCTGCCCAGGGGGAGCCTCCTTCCATCGCATAGGAAAGTGCGCCCGGCGCCCTCCTCAGGCAGGGCTCGGGGGCTCTCCCCTGGAAGGCCACCGACCTGGCTAAGGTCATGAGGGAGGCGCTTGGGCACCACATGTAGGCGTGTTTCGAAGCATGTTTCCCTCAAGAAGGAGTAAGGCAAGGAGAGCCAGAACCTCAGGAGTTCATCAACAAGGCCATTCAGGAGCTACAGCAGTCAAGAGTCATGAAAGGCGGCCGCCGCCTACCAGCTGTGGCTCCCCATCCAGGCGAGGATGGTGGGCTGCGTGTCTGCATCGACATACCAGGGCTCAATCGAGTCACCTCTCTGGAGCACCCTTTGGCCCTCGCGAGTGGGGCGCTGTGAAGGTCCACCCCACAGCTACGTTCGCATGCCTTACGGCTTGCCGAACGCGGCTGCCACGTACCAGCGCCTCATGAGGGGCATCATGGAGGCTCAAGAGGCCAGGCGTTCCGCAACCCTGGCGGAGATGGAGATGGTCCGCGAGGAGCCACCAGCGCCTCCGGAGCCTCCCGAGGCCCCTGGGCCTGGGGGCTCGTGAGGATCGGCTTCCGCAGCCCACCGAGTCTGCTACCCCAACACTCCTTCGTCCTCGACATCATCAGGTGACATCTTTCAAGTTTCATTCCAGCTGGGAGCCCCCCAGGGCTGCATTATTCCCAGGCCGCGTGGGTCCGTCCCTGCGGCATGTATCCCTTTTATTTCATGTTGTTAGCTTACCTTGTTGGGGGCGCCCCTCGGGCTGCATCATCCCCCAAGTCGTTCGGTCCAGACCCAGCGACATGTATCCCTTTTGCGTTTATTTCCGGCTATGCGTTCGACCCACCATGCTTGATTATTTGATGCCTGTCCACGGCACCTCTTCTTCTCCATGCCGACCACTTGCACGTTAAAGGGGGGGTACCTGAGCATCGCGACTCAGGGCTCTTACTGGCTCTCCAGCCCTCACCCTCTGGCCTTGTCCACGGCATCGCGACCTGGCATACCAGCGACGGCTGAGACCAGCTCGAGGGCCGGGACCCGAGGACGTAGAGTGCCGGCATCTAACCAAATTTGCAGGGACACATCACAAGATAAGGCCCAGTGCCAGGCGCAACCCGCCTAGAGGTAGGGCCCCGTGAGTCCCGCGCTGGCTCACGGGTGCCCAGATACACCTCGCCAGGCCCTACCTTGCCAGCCACGTGTTAGGGCGGGGCTGTACATGCCCCCGGGGCTCCTCCTAGAGGGGAGCCCCCTCCCACGAACCAGTGGAAGCAACATGCTCCGCGCTGGCTGACGACACTGCCGAGGAGTGGCTATGCCCGTACACATACGGAAGCGCTATGCTCCGCGCTGGTGATAAATAACTGAGGGCGGCCCCCGGGCCGCATCAACCTCAGGGAGCCCATAGCTCAGTGTCTAGCCTCATCGTAATGCCTCCCCTCGGGAGTGCCGCGTGAGGGGGCTGGGCACGGGGGCTGCGCCTGGGTCATGCCCAGACGCACGCCACCCAGCCAGGCCCCCCCGGGCCTGGTTCGTCGCGCATCTCCCCCCAACGGAGCCAATGTACGAAGGCCGTTTGAGCGTCAAGGGGGACTCCTGAGCATCGCGACTCAGGAGCCTAACTGATCACGTAGCCCCTCACTCCTTAGTTCCGAAAGGCTAACGGCGGTTGAGGTATGCGCGTGGCCGGGCTCTGCAGACGTAGAACGGTAGATCCACCCACATCACACCTCCCTACTTGTTGTTCGTGCGCCAAGGGGGACTCCTGAGCATCGCGACTTAGGAGCCTAACTTGTCACGTAGCCCCTCACTCCTTGGTCCCGTCCTGGTTTCCGGTCGGGGCTAACGGCGGCTGAGGTATGCGTGGGGCCGGGCTCTGCTGGCGTAGAACATAAGCAAGTAGGAAGGAAAAGCGTAAATTTCAAGGAATTCAAAAGCAAATATTACAGTCCACACTGTTATCTCAATGCCAAACGCAAGTTTAAACACCTCCCCGAGGCATGATACATGTGCAGGAATTAAGGGCAGGACATGAGCCACAACGAAGTCACTTGTCGGCGGTGGAGCAGCGCGGAGTGGGTTCGCCTCATGGAGCAGCGGGGTCGGCAGCGCCTTGCTTCGGCTTGGTGCTGAAGGCCCGGAACTTCCCCGGCAGAGCCTCCGCACGACCCTTCACGGCCTCGGCAGCGGCAGCGGCACGCTCGTCGCTTACTGGCTCCAGCAGGCTGTTGAGGTTGACGCCGGGATCGCGAAGGTAGATGTGGGTGAGGACCCGCGTCAGCGCTGCAGAAGACAGGACACGCGCCTCGACCTCGGCCGTGGGGCCAAGGCCAAGGGCGACATCTTCAAGAGCGCGAACCAGGAAGGGAAGCAGCTTGGCGGGGCCGTCCTCGGCGCCAGCCAGCGGGCTCTCCAGGCCGCTGTCGTAAAGCGTCCTCAGCGAGGAGCAAGCCTTCGCCTCCATCTCCGCGAAGGCCACGCGGTCCTTGGCAAGAACCTGGACCTTGTCGTCCAGCTCGACCTTCCTCGCCCCCAATTCCTGCTCCAGCGCGCCTAGGCGGTCACGGCTCCTCCTGAGCTTGACCTCCCTCTCCTTGACGGCCACCTCGCGAGCCTTCACGCCTTCTTCCTGCTCCTGGCGAAGGCGGGCCTCTTTCGCGAGATGGTCCCGCAGGCCTTGCAGCGACCACGGACGTCGACCACCTCCCCCAGGGCTACATCATGAGCAGCCTTCGCCTCAAGGATGGCCTGCCTCTCCTCATCGCAAGCCGTCGAGGCCTGGACCAGCGCCTCCCGAATCGAAGCGTCGGAGCGAATCCATCTTGAAGCCAGCTCCAAGCGCCCGGCCACCAAGCGAGGGTCGGCGCCAAGAAGATCCTGCCGCAACCGGTCCAGCTCAGCAGCAGCATGATCCAGGACGGCAGGAGGAGTCGGAGAGATAGCAGTCGGTGGAGTAGGAGGAGAAGGTGGCAGCGCGACCATAGCATCCTGAGGCAGAACTTGCTGCGCCCCAACGGCTGAAGTGGCGGCAGCAGGCAAAGGCACCTCGGGAGTCACTTGGGCCATGGGAGCTGAGCTCGCCCCGGCCGTCTCAGCCAGGCCTCGTGAGGACGACCGAGCAGGAGAAGCCCGTGCGTCGCAGTCACCTTCCTTCGCGGGCAGAGGCGCTGCCATGGATGGAACCTCAGGAGCTCCCTTCGGCTTCTTTGCTGCGGGCGCCAGCCTATCCAAGAGATGCGTACGTCAAGCCTCAGAAGCAGAACAAGAAATAAAGACAAGAATCAAGTGCTTACGGGTCATCACCAGTGAGCTCAAGCGGCCTCCGGCCAAATTTGAAGCCCGAAAGCCGGCTGGAAGGGTCAACCTCGGGAAGCTTGGAAGCGGAAGGCGCATCTGCGGTCCGCCTCGGGGCTGGGACAGACCCGCGGGAGATCAGCCCGGTCCTGTCCTTCTTCGGGATCGGGGGCAAGCTCCCGCCGTCCTGCTCGTCATCATCCTCGTCGTCATCGCTCAGAGGGAGGCGGAGAACGCGGGACTTGCACCGGGGGAGGGGAGCCCTCGACTCTCCGTCAGTCGCCTCGGAGTCAGGCCCTTTTTCCCGCTCCCCTCCTTCCTCCTCTTCGCTGGAGTCGTCGGAGGACACGTCCATCGATTCCCCGGTAGTTTCCATGGGCACGGGCCCGTCCCCGTTGAAGACGGGCATGGACTCCACTACCTGCTCCCAGTCGTCGCGGAGGAACAAGGGCGTAGGAGCGCCCTCCAACCTTGCCACATCGGCCCCGACCAGAGATTGGAGGACCGCAGCCAGATCTTCGTCGGCCAAGGCCGCGGGGCTCGGATGGGGCCTCCACATCGGAAGTGAGTACTGCCGAAGCGGAGCCAGCTGGTGCTCCAGGAATCCCCTCAGCAGCGACGCGCCGGTCAGCTTCGCCGCTGCCATGTTGGCCGGCCTCAGATTCGCGTCCATCTTCTCCAACACCAGCTTCGCGCGGGGGTCCGTGAGCTCCGCTCGACCCCAATCGCTAGAGCTCGTGGGTTGCTCCATGGGCAAGATCAGCCGAGGGTGGATGCGCCCAGCATCTGCCAAGACCCACTTGCTCCTGAAGCCCTCAATCCTTTTCCCGGGGTTCGAAATGGCAATGGCGCCATCGTACGCGATGAACCTCGCGCATGCGGAAGCAGGACCGCGAGAGGTCCGGAGGTAGAAGTAGTGGCGCAGCAAGGCCACCGAGGGCTGCACCCCTACGTGAGCCTCGCAGTAATAGGCGAAGATTGCCAGGAGAAGGACGGAGTTGGGGTGGAGATGCAGAGCCTGTAGCTTATAATGGAGGAGGACAAAGAAGAAGAACACAGAGAAGGGAGGTACCAGACCAGCAGCAATGGCGCTTACAAAGAACGGATGGAAGGTGCCCTTGAACACCTTCGCCCCGTCGATGCCCTGCGCCGCCGCCATCCGGTGCAACCGGGCGAGGCTCACCTCCGACACGTTCGACGAAGTCCAGGGCAGACGAGTACCAAGCTCCGGCTGGGAACTGACGAGGTGCCATGGCTTCCTAGGTCACACGGTCGGAGTAGATCTGGAAATTTTGGAGGAAGGAAGGAGAGGTGCAAGAAAGGGGATCTGAGCAGCAACCGGAGAAAGCAAAGCAAAGCAAAGCCTAGGCAGATGCCGCTCCCTTATCAACTCGCGCGGTTGCTGAGGCGCCCACGTCCAGTCAACCGCCACGCGGCGCCCAAGGCCACAGGCTGTTAGGGCCCGCGGCGCTTCGCTCTTGCCCTTTCACCTCCCTGCACGGCCAAGTCCGGGCGCGCCTTGGGCCCGGGGGCTACTGTCGGCGTTCTGGGAATGGGGGTCCCCAGACTTGCCTACCTGCGGCCTGTGGCATGGCTCAAAGGGGGGCCCAGCACGGCCCGTCTTCATCAACACAGACCCAAGACCCTTGCGAGGGGCCAAGCCTCGCGGGGCGGACGACACGGAGCTTCCTCAGGCATGGCCTCATCAGGATGGCTCGCGAGGAGGCGGAGAGATCAAGGTGGGGTACCTCACGAGGTGCCCGTGACGCAAGCCATGACGACCAAAGGCGCCAGGCGGGCGCCAGCCGCGCAGTGTCCTCCTTTCCTCTTTGGGGCAAAGGGAGCAAGCGCAGGCGAGAGCATCAAGCAAAGGCACCCGTTTCGGTGCAACGAGACCAAGACCAGTCCAACGGCAGGGAGGAAGTCATTGTGGAGCCCAAGCCAGCGTCACCACCAGAGCCTTTGGCAGGCGAGGACCAACTTTAGTCAGGATAAGTGTACCAGATGTTCCCCTTCAAAATGGCCAATTTTTGGCGCCCTTCCGGCTCAATATTTGGGAAGAGACCCAGGGCCTTTGCCTATAAATAGGACTAGCCACCCACAGGGTAGGGGGAGATGGGAGATCAGATCAAGAATCGGCCAACCCAGAAACTAGAAGAGATCAGATCGCAATCGAGAAGAGAGAGAGAGAGAGAGAGAGAGAGAGAGAAGGGTGATTGAACTCCTCCTAGCAGTTCGTCACCCCAGCCAAGAACAGACCCTCGCGAGGCTGTTCTTCCTTGTATTGCTCATCATCATCAGCCCAAGAGGCAATCCACCACACCACGCACTGGAGTAGGGTATTACACCACAACGGTGGCCCGAACCAGTATAAACCCTATGTCTCTTGTGCTGTTCTTTCCATAGCTTAGATCTTAGCGTGGCGGAGGGGTGCAGATAGGTAGAAGGCAAAATCTCCGTGCGCACCCCTGTGTTCGAACCTCAAGGGTCTGCCGGAACCCGAAATCCGACAGTTTCCCTTTTTCAGATATACGGTGTCGCACATAACAAGCATGCTCATCTAAAGATTTGCCCTCAACTAAGCTAGTTGGGGTTTCAGCACGAGCACATAGGGATCGAAGATGATCCAAGTAATAAGCTTCAGGAGTGTGGTAGATTTTGAGTGGTTCTTCAACCATTGGTTTAGTAGGTACAACTATTTTTTGGTATTTTTCGTTTCCTACCCATAACTAAAGATAGAAAACAACTAAGAACAACAAATAAAAATTACTTAGTGATAAAGCAAACAAGCACACACGAGAATATTCACCCCACGTTATTGCTCCCTGGCAACGGCGCCAGAAAAAGGTCTTGATATCCCACAAGTATAGGGGATCACAACTGTTTTCGATAAGTAAGAGTGTCGAACCCAATGAGGAGCTAAAGGAAGAACAAATATTCCCCCTCAAGTTCTATCGACCACCGATACAACTCTACGCACGCTTGACGTTCCCTTGACCTAGAACAAGTATGAAACTAGAAGTACTTTGTAGGTGTTGTTGGATAGGTTTGCAGGGTAATAAAGAGTGCGTAAATAAAAGCTAGGGGTTGTTTAGATAAAGACACAACTAAATTAGTTTTAGTAAAGAGTGTTTTGTTACGAGAAAGTTATTTGTCCCTAGGCAATCGATAACTAGACCGGTAATCATTATTGCAATTTTATATGAGGGAGAGGCATAAGCTAACATACTTTCTCTATTTGGATCATATGCACTTATGATTGGAACTCTAGCAAGCATCCGCAACTACTAAAGATCATTAAGGTAAAACCCAACCATAGCATTAAAGCATCAAGTCCTCTTTATCCCATACGCAACAACCCCCTTACTCGGGTTTGTGTTTCAGTCACTCACGCAACCCACTATAAGAGAATCATAAACGTATTGCAACACCCTACAGTGGGGATCCCTCACGCTTGCGCGACACGGAGAGCACCATAGGACAACACCAATAATAAAACATGCAACTCAAACAAATCACGATCATCAAATAACCCATAGGACAAAACGGATCTACTCAAACATCATAGGATAGCCATACATAATTGGGAAATAATATATAGCGTTGAGCACCATGTTTAAGTAGAGATTACAGCGGGTAAAAGAGGGGTTACACCGCTGCATAGAGGGGGGAAGAGTTGGTGATGATGGCGGTGAAGTTGTTGGTGAAGATTGCGGTGATGATGATGGCCCCCGGTGGCACTCCGGTGCCACCGGAAGCGAGGGGGAGAGAGCCCCCTCCTTCTTCTTCTTCTTCTTCTTCCTTGACCACCTCCCTAGATGGGAGAAGGATTTCCCCTCTGGTACATGGCCTCCATGGCGTGGGAGGGGCGAGAGCGCCTCCGAGATTGGATCTGTCTCTCTGTCTCTCTCTGTTTCTGCGTTCTCAAATTCTACCCGTTCACCGTTTTATATATTCCCGGAGATCCGTAACTCCGATTGGGCTGAAATTTTGACACAATATCTATACGGAAATTAGCATTCTTGCGGTGAAAGAAGGGCTCCAACCTCCTTACGGGGTGGCCACGAGGGTCAGGGGCGCGCCCCCCTGCCTCGTGGGCCCCTCGAGCATCGTCTCGCGTTGATTTCACTTCCTAAAAATCACATATATTCCAGAAAAAAGTCCCTGTCCATTTTCATCCTGATTGGACTCCGTTTGATATGTATTTTCTGCGAAACAAAAAACATGCAACAAACAGGAACTGGCACTGGGCACTGGATCAATATGTTAGTCCAAAAAATAGTATAAAAAGTTGCCAAAAGTATATGAAAGTTGTAGAATATTGGCATGGAACAATGAAAAAATATAGATATGACGGAGACGTACCACTAATACATTGGTAAAATCCTCATGGGTGAATACCCTGCCATCGTCATCCAAGAAGCTCTGGGGGAGCCACGGTCCCGTTTTCAGCCATCTTGCTCTAGGGTGGGTAAACCACAATAATAGAGTACGGGCGCTAATACCAACTGGAGGGATCGAGATGGATCTAGAGAGGGTGAATAGGTACAATTACAAATTTTAATTATTATTTAGCAACTTTAGGCAATAATACGAAATAGAAAGTGTGTCTAACAAATCAAAGGTGAATCTAGTGCTAGCAATATATTCAACAACAACAACAACAACAACAACAACAACAACAACAACAACAAAAAGTTAGTAGCAAGTTAAGCAAGCACAATATGATATAAGTAAAGACAAGGAGACAAGTAATCACAAGTAAGGATTTAGGGTTAGGGATAATCGAAACTCCGGGGACGAGGATGTATCCCGATGTTCACTTCCTTGGAGGGAAGCTAGTCGCCGTTGGACAAGGCTCACCCTATTCTCCTTGAGACAACACCATGAAGGCGTTTCTCAACCACTAGTGGTAGACCTTGAGGTAGTCTCTAGACCTTCACAAACTGTCTAGGGGTACTCACAATGAATGATTCCTCACAAATAATATATACCGCCTAGGAGTCTCCAACCTCCAAGAGTAACAAGACAAACACCAACGATCCAAACCAAGCTCAAACACAAAAGTGATTGCTCAAAGTGCAGGGAAGGAGTGGATCTTGATTTTGATTGGTTTCCCTTTGAATCTCCAAGAATCAAAGGTACAAGTATTGGGAGATCCTAGAAGGTTTATTGTGGCAGCTATGGACGATATTTCCTCAAAGGGTAACCCTAGAACAAAGTGACTAGGGGTACCTATAGTGGTGGCTAAAATGAACTATTATGGCCCAAAAATGCACTACTAAACAGTTCGCTAGATCTATGCTAGACAGTCTAATCGATGAACTATTCATAGTTGTTAGGGCATATTTCTCCCTGATGGTTTTGGTGATTGGTCATAATGCATTTTGCGGACTAACCGTCTGTATTGAGTATTTCAGAGATTATATTAGATTACATGCGACGGTTTATTTCCCCTCATTGATCAAGAGTGAAGACGGTTATTTTTTGACGATTTCTTGTTGGTGGATTTGAGTCATAGGAATTCCGTACTATTAAGATGGGGTCCGCAGCGGAAAGGTTAGGGGGGGAATCAACATGTATACATTTATTTTGCACCCTCTTTCCCTTCCCAGCAATATGGAGTCCATACCTTTTCTGCTTAGGTTTCCTGGTGGCACCTAAGCGGTAGTACCGCACCTGGCAGCTATAGTATAGCTTAATGCGGTACTACCACGGTTCAGTATCGCGGCTGCCTCCGCTTAGTTTTGGGCTTCTGTTGCCCTTCTCTCTTTGGCAGTGGTAGGGTTGTGGTATACGGGGATCGTACTGCCTTAAGCAGTAGTACCGCGGGTACCGTTGGTCTACCGTAGCTCATTTTTGCCCCTCGAAACTCGTGTTCACATCCACAGTAGTAGAACGGATGTAGGCTATGGTAGTACCACCCCAAGCAGTACTACCTGAAGGAAATATGCCTTAGAGGCAATAATAAAGTCGTTATTTATATTTCCTTATATCATGATAAATGTTTATTATTCATCCTAGAATTGTATTAACCGGAAAATTAGTACATGTGTGAACACATAGACAAAACAGAGTGTCCCTAGTATGCCTCTACTTGACTAGCTCGTTAATCAAAGATGGTTAAGTTTCCTGACCATAGACATGTGTTGTCACTTGATGAACGGGATCACATCATTAGAGTAAGATGTGAGGGACAAGACCCATCCATTAGCTTAGCATAATGATCGTTAAGTTTTATTGCTATTGCTTTCTTCATGACTTATACATATTCCCCTGACTATGAGATTATGAAACTCCCGAATACCGAAGCAACACCTTGTGTGCTATCAAACGTCACAACATAACTCAGTGATTATAAAGATGCTCTATAGGTGTCTTCAATGGTGTTTGTTGATTTGGCATATATCAAGATTAGGATTTGTCACTCTGTGTATCGAAGAGGTATCTCTGGGCCCTCTCGGTAATGCACATCACTATAAGCCTTGTAAGCAATGTGACTGATGAGTTAGTTGCAGGATGATGCATTACAGAATGAGTAAAGAGACTTGCCAGTAACGAGATTGAACTAGGTATGAGGATACCGATGATCGAATCTCGGGCAAGTAACATACCGATGATAAAGGGAATGACGTATGTTGTTATACAGTTTACCGATAAAGATCTTCGTAGAATATGTAGGAGTCAATATGAGCATCCAGGTTCCGCTATAGGTTATTGACTGGAGATGTGTCTCGGTCATGTCTACATAGTTCTTGAACCCATAGGGTCCGCACACTTTATGTTCGATGACGATTTGTATTATGAGTTATGTGTTTTGGTGACCGGAGTTTGTTTAGAGTCCCGGATGAGATCACGGACATGACGAGGAGTCTCGAAATGGTCGAGAGGTAGAAATTGATATATTGGAAGGTTATATACAGACACTAGAATGGTTCCAAAGAAGATCGATGATTTTTCAGAGTACCGAGAGGTTACCGGAACCCCCGGGGAAAGTTAATGGGCCTATCGGGTCATAGATGAGAGAGGGAGGCTGCCACAGGATGTGGCGCCTCCCCAAGCCCAGTCGGAATTGGACAATGGGTGGGGGCGTGACCCCCCTTTCCTTCTCCCTCTCCCCCTTCCCCTCTCTGCTAGAAGGAAGGAGGGGGCCGAATCCTACTCGGAACGGATTCCTAGTACGAATCCCCCCTCTTGGCGCGCCCCCCTTGGGCCGGCCTCCTCCTCCCCCTCCTTTATATATGTGGGCAGGGGGGCACCCCAAAGTGACAACAATTATTTCTTAGCCGTGTGCGGTGCCCCCTCCACAGTTTACTCCTCAGGTCATAGCGTCATAGTGCTTAGGCGAATCCCTGCGCGGATCACATCACCATCACTGTCACCATGCCATCATGCTGCTGGAACTCTCCCTCGACCCTCTACTAGATCAAGAGCTTGAGCGACATCATCGAGATGAACGTGTGCTGAACACGGAGGTGCCATATGTTCGGTACTTGGATCAGTTGGATCGTGAAGACATTAGACTACATCAACCGCGTTAATCTAATGCTTTCGCTTTTGGTCTACGAGGGTACGTGGACACACTCTCCCCATCTCATTGCTATGCATCTCCTATATAGATCTTGCGTGATCGTAGGAATTTTTTTGAAATTCCATGCTACATTTCCCAACAGTGGCATCCGAGTCAGGTCTATGCGTAGATGATATGCATGAGTAGAACACAAAGAGTTGTGGGCGATAATAGCCATACTACTTACCACCAACGTCTTACTTTGATTTGGTGGTATTGTTGGATGAAGCGGCCCGGACCGACATTACATGACCGCGTTCATGAGACTGGTTATATCGACGTGCTTTGCACACAGGTGGCTGGCGGGGGTCTGTTTCTCCAACTTGAGTTGAACCGAGTTTGACTACGACCGGTCCTTGTTGAAGGTTAAAACAACACACTTGATGAAAAATCATTGTGGTTTTGATGCGTAGGTAAGAACGGTTCTTGCTAGAAGCCCGTAGCAACCACGTAAAACTTGCAACAACAAAGTAGAGGACGTCTAACTTGCTTTTGCAGGGCATGTTGTGATGTGATATGATCAAGACGTGATGAGATATAAATTGTTGTATGAGATGATCATGTTTTGTAAAAGTTATCGGCAACTGGCAGGAGCCTTATGGTTGTCGCTTTATTGTATGAAATGCAATCGCCATGCAATTGCTTTACTTTATCACTAAGCGGCAGCGATAGTCGTAGAAGCAATAGTTGGCAAGACAACAACGACGCTACGATGGAGATCAAGGTGTCAATCCGGTGACGATGGAGAGCATGACGATGCCTTGGAGATGGAGATCAAAGGCACAAGATGATGATGGCCATATCATGTCACATATTTTGATTGCATGTGATATTTATCCTTTATGCATCTTATTTTGCTTAGTACGGCGGTAGCATTATAAGACGATCCCTCACTAAATTTCAAGGTGCAAGTGTTCTCCTTAAGTATGCATCATTGCTACAGTTCGTCGTGCCGAGACACCATGTGATCGGGTGTGATAAGCTCTACGTTCACATACAGCGGGTGCAAGCCAATTTTGCACGTGCAGAATACTCGGGTTTAACTTGATGAGCCTAACATATGCAGATATGGCCTCGGAACACTGAGACCGAAAGGTCGAACGTGAATCATATAGTAGATATGATCAACATAGTGATGTTCACCATTGAAAACTACTCCATCTCACGTGATGATCGGACATGGTTTAGTTGATATGGATCATGTGATCATTTAGATGACTGGAGGGATGTCTATCTAAGTGGGAGTTCTTTAGTAATATGATTAATTGAACTTTAATTTATCATGAACTTAGTACCTGATAGTTTTTGCATATCTATGTTGTTGTAGATCAATAGCCCGTGCTACCGTTCCCTTGAATTTTAATGCGTTCCTAGAGAAAGCTAAGTTGAAAGATGATGGTAGCAACTATACGGACTGGGTCCGTAACTTTAGGATTATCCTCATTGCTGCATAGAAGAATTACGTCCGGGAAGCACCGCTAGGTGCAAGACTCGCTGCAGGAGAAACTCTGGACGTTATGAATGTCTGGAAGAGCAAAGCTCATGACAACTCGATAGTTCAGTGTGCCATGCTTTACGGCTTAGAATCGAGACTTCAAAGACGTTTTGAACATCATGGAGCATATGAGATGTTCTAGGAGTTCAAGTTAATATTTCAAGCAAATGCCCGAGTTGAGTGATATGAAGTCTCCAACAAGTTCTATACCTGCAAGATGGAGGAGAATAGTTCTGTGAGTGAACACATACTCAGAATGTCTGGGTACCTATAACACCCTGGATGTAACTTGCCATATTTGTAACTCCGACTCTACCATTTTCGGCTTTAAGTTATGAGATTCCCTTCGTTGTTGGGTTTTGTCTTTGATTTGCATTTTGTTCATGTCATGCATTTCATATCATGTCATCATGTGCGTCTCTTTTGCATACGTGTTCGTCTCATGCATCCTAGCTTTTTCCCCGTTGTCCGTTTTGCAATCTGACACTCCCACGTGCACCGACCTTCCCCTTTGTCTTTTTTCGTGAGCGGGTGTTAAACGTTCTCGGAATGGACCGAGATTTGCCAAGCGGCCTTAGTACACCACCGGTAGACCTCCTGTCAAATTTCGTGCCATTTGGAGTCCGTTTGATACTCCAACGGTTAACCGGGAAACCGCAAAGGCCTCGTGTGTGTTGCAGCCCAACACCCCTCCAAAACGGCCCAATAACCCTTCCAAACAACTTCCATGTCCTCCGCCCTCGGATCACGATCGCGTGGGCAAAAACTACACTTCATATGGATACTCCTACCTCCTCCTAGCTATAAATATGTGATCCCCTCCGAATTTTTCGGTTCCAAACCCTAGTCTACCTCCTCCCGCCGCCACCGGACATGTCCAGCCTCGCCGGACAGGAGCCGCCGCCGCTCGCGGCCAATCAGGCCGCACCACCTGTCGCCTCCGCCGCCACCGGCCGTCGCGGCCAGCTAGGCCCGTCACGGGCCTGCGCGAGCCCGCGGTAGCCGCCGCCGCCCGCGTCTGCACGCACCCCGCCGTCGACCGCGCGCATCCGCCTCCTCCATCACCGGCGCGCCACCGCCGTCGACCTCGCCTGCCCCGCCGCGTCACCGGCCACCGCCGCCTCGCCGTCCGCCGCCCAGATCCGGCGGGTCCCCGCCGCCCGGGCCCTCCCCGGACCCTGCGAGCTCCGGCCGGCCCCCGTCCTTCCTCCTCCACTCCGGCAAGGCCGCCCGCCACCACGACCTCCAGATCCGGCCAGTCCCCCGACGAACCTCTAGCGGCGTGCAAGTCAAACCCTAGATCCAGTTTTCGGGAGGTTGATTTCCTCTAAGTCTTTCCCCCTTAACTTTTTATGCCTCTGTTAATCATGCCATAACTTTGTGACCGTAGCTCCGTTTCATGCGCATGATATATCAAAATGTTTATTGGGAGATGCTCTTAATTTCATTACATTGTGACATGCTTGTTTGAGTTCATCTTGATGCCCAAATCACTGATGAAAGAGTGCTATAAAATGTTTGTTTCTGTTACTTAGCAGATTATGATGTTTTGTCATTTTTGCCACATTTGTTGTGTGCATCATATGGCCATGAGCTCTACATGTATTTTGATCTATGCCATGCCATCTTTACAGGGGTGCTTGCCTTGTATTTTTGTGATCTTTTTGGTGACTAGCACAAGCATGTAAAATAGCCTTCATGATATTGCTGATTTCAGGGACTTAGGTTTTGCAAAGTCCTTGTTTTGCTGTTATTTTGATGCCATGTAAACGTGATGCTACAGGGTGATCCATGCTTGTTTTGAGTATCTTCTATAAGGGTCTTTTGGACATATGATTATGCTCTATCCATCCATGCCCCTGTTTGCAATTATGGAGAGACCTAGCATGTCACAATCGTGCTCTACTTTTGCTATAAAATGTTCCTGGCAGATTGTTTACATGTTAATCAAATTTGCCATGGTTGTTGTAGTTGATCCATGCATGCTATGAACTTTCTCTTGCCATGGTTAGTTTCATGAACATGTCATATTGCTGTAGGTATGCTTGTTTTATCATGCAAGGCTTTGTGATGAGTCATTTGAGCTCGCAAATATGCCTATATAATTTTGTTTATGCCATGCTCTGTTTTCTGCTAAGTCTGAAACTGTTAACGAAACTTGCTATGTTTACATGGGTGCCATAATACCTTCTGTGCCTTTTTGGCTTATGGTCAGTAAGGGGCTTTTGTTCTATGCATTTAGTAGATACATGCCATGCCTTTGTTTGCTATTATCTGTTCCTGTAGCATGTTCTTAGCTTGCTCTAAACATTGCTTCCTGATATTATTTCTGGCATGTTAGTATTTTCACTAAGTCTATGAAGCTGATATCTTTTGCACTTTTGCCATGCTTTTTTGAACCTGCTCTTATGTGATTTAGCCGTAGCTCAATGTTCATGTTTTCTCAAGAATCTTGAGTAGATCACTACCATATGCTTTGTTGTTATGTTGGAGTGTAGTAGCTTAGTTTCTTGTTGCATTCTAGATGGCATCATGCTGTTAATCGCAGAATTGTGCCATTCTTGTTTTGCTTGCCATTTGCAAATCGTGCATCCGATTCCGGTGATCTTTATATCGATTTCGGCCGAAATCATCTCATCTTTCCAGAGACACACTTGGTTTGACAAGTTGATGCCTTTATCAATCTTTTCCTTCCGGAGCACGCATATGCATTGCATATCACATCTCACATATCATGCCATGTTTTGCATCATGTTGATTGTGCATTGCACCGTGATTGATTGTTGGTCCTTTGCTTGTGTTCTTGCTTTGGATAGAGCCGGGAGACGAGTACGTGATCGAGGAACCTATCGAGTTCGCTAACGAGGATCAAGCTTTCGTCAACTCTGAGAACTTTGCAGGCAAGATGACCATACCCTCGAAATCACTTCTATCTTTGCTTGCTAGTTGTTCGCTCTATTTCTATGACGCGATACCTAGCACTTGCTATATCATGCTTCCCATATTGACATGTCAAGCCTCTAACCCACCTTTCCTAGCAAACCGTTGTTTGGCTATGTTACCGCTTTGCTCAGCCCCTCTTATAGCGTTGCTAATTGCAGGTGAAGATGAAGTTTGTTCCATGTTGGAACATGGATATTGTTGGGATATCATTATTATATCTTTTGTACTTTAATGCATCTATATACTTGGTAAAGGGTGGAAGGCTCGGCCTTATGCCTGGTGTTTTGTTCCACTCTTGCCGCCCTAGTTTCCGTCATACCGGTGTTATGTTCCTTGATTTTGCGTTCCTTACGCGGTTGGGTGTTACGGGAACCCCTTGACAATTCGCTTTGAATAAAACACTGAAGGAAATATGCCCTAGAGGCAATAATAAAGTTATTATTTATTTCCTTATATCATGATAAATGTTTATTATTCATGCTAGAATTGTATTAACCGGAAACATAATACTTGTGTGAATACATAGACAAACAAAGTGTCACTAGTATGCCTCTACTTGACTAGCTCGTTAATCAAAGATGGTTATGTTTCCTAACCATGAACAAGGAGTTGTTATTTGATTAACGGGATCACATCATTAAGTGAATGATCTGATTGACATGACCCATTCCATTAGCTTAGCACCCGATCGTTTAGTATGTTGCTATTGCTTTCTTCATGACTTATACATGTTCCTATGACTATGAGATTATGCAACTCCCGTTTACCAGAGGAACACTTTGTGTGCTACCAAACGTCACAACGTAACTAGGTGATTATAAAGGAGCTCTATAGGTGTCTCCAAAGGTACATGTTGGGTTGGCGTATTTCGATATTAGGATTTGTCACTCTGATTGTCGGAGAGGTATCTCTGGGCCCTCTCGGTAATGCACATCACTTAAGCCTTGCAAGCATTGCAACTAATGAGTTAGTTGCGGGATGATGTATTACAGAACGAGTAAAGAGACTTGCCGGTAACGAGATTGAACTAGGTATTGGAATACCGACGATCGAATCTCGGGCAAGTAACATACCGATGACAAAGGGAACAACGTATGTTGTTATGCGGTCTGACCGATAAAGATCTTCGTAGAATATGTAGGAGCCAATATGAGCATCCGGGTTCCGCTATTGGTTATTGACCGGAGACGTGTCTTGGTCATGTCTACATTGTTCTCGAACCTGTAGGGTCCGCACCCTTAAGGTTTCGATGACAGTTATATTATGAGTTTTGATGTACCGAAGTTTGTTCCGAGTCCCGGATGTGATCACGGACATAACGAGGAGTCTCGAAATGGTCGGGACATAAAGATTGATATATTGGAATCCTATGTTTGGATATCGGAAGTGTTCCGGGTGAAATCGGGATTTTACCGGAGTACCGGGAGGTTACCGGAACCCCCCGGGAGCTATATGGGCCATGATGGGCCTTAGTGGAAAAGAGAAGAGGCAGCCCTACATGGGCCACGCGCCCCTCCCCTCCCTTGGTCCGAATAGGACAAGGAGAGGGGGCCGGTCCCTCTCTCTCTATTCCCCCCTCCGCGAATCCTATTCCAACTAGGATTAGGGGGGAATCCTACTCCCAGAGGGAGTAGGACTCTCTTGGCGCGCCTCTCCTAGGCCGGCCGCACCCCCCTTTAGTCCTTTATATACGAAGGCAGGGGCACCCCAGAGACACACAAGTTGATCCACGTGATCTTATTCTTCGCCGTGTGCGGCGCCCCCAGCCACCATAGTCCTCGATAATATTGTAGCGGTGCTTAGGCGAAGCCCTGCAGCAGTAGTACATCAAGATCGTCACCACGCCGTCGTGCTGACGGAACTCTTCCCCGACACTTTGCTGGATCGAAGTCCGGGGATCGTCATCGAGCTGAACGTGTGCTAAAACTCGGAGGTGCCGTAGTTTCGGTGCTTGATCGGTCGGGCCGTGAAGACGTGCGACTACATCAACCAAACGCTTCCGTTGTCGATCTACAAGGTATGTAGATCACACTCTCCCCTCGTTGCTATGCATCACCATGATCTTGCGTGTGCGTAGGAAATTTTTGAAATTACTACGTTCCCCAACAAACTCCTCCAGTAAGGCCCAACCTTGGTTTTACCATTTGCCTACCTACCACCATATACCTTTCCTTGGGTTCTGCAGACTCAAGGGTCATCTTTATTTTAAACCCCCCCGGGCCAGTGCTCCTCTGAGTGTTGGTCCGAACTAGAGTCCTTTGCAGCGCCACCTCAGGGAAACTCGAGGATTGGTTTTTGTTGTACAGAGTGCTCATCCGGTGTGCCCTGAGAACGAGATACGTGTGACTCCTATCGGGATTTGTCAGCACACCGGGCGGCTTTGCTGGTCTTGTTTTACCATTGTCGAAATGTCTTGTAACCGGGATTCCGAGACTGATCGGGTCTTTCTGCGAGAAGGAATATCCTTCGTTGACCATGAGAGCTTGTGATGGGCTAAGTTGGGACACCCCTGCAGGGTTTAGAACTTTCGAAAGCCGTGCCCAGGGTTATGGGCAGATGGGAATTTGTTAATGTCCGGTTGTAGAGAACTTGTCACTTAACTTAATTAAAATGAATCAACCGCGTGTGTAACCGTGATGGTCTCTTTTCGGCGGAGTCCGGGAAGAGAACAGGGTCTTGTGTTATGCTTGAGCGTAAGTAGCTTCAGGATCACTTCTTGATCACTATTAGCTTCTCGACCGTGCTTTGCTTCTCTCCTCGCTCTCTTTTGCGTAAGTTAGCCACCATATATGCTAGTGCTTGTTGCAGCTCCACCTCACTACCCCTTTCCTACATTTAAGCTTAAATAGTCTTGATCGCGAGGGTGTGAGATTGCCGAGTCCCCGTGACTCACAGATACTTCCAAACATATGCAGGTGCCGATGATGCCAGTGCAGGGGAAGCTACCGAACTCGAGTGGGAGTTCGACGATGATTCGGACCGTTACTATGTTCCTTTTCCGAATGATCAGTAGAGGAGCCCAGTTGGGGCGATCGGGGATCTAGTATTTGGGGTTGTCTTTCTTTATTTTGGTTTTGTAGTCAGACCTTGATTGTATTCCGGATGATGTATGATATATATTTATGTATTGTGTGAAGTGGCGATTGTAAGCCGACTCTTTATCCCTTTCTTATTCAGTACATGGGATGTGTAAAGATTACCCCTCTTGCGACATGCCTACCATGCGGTTATGCCTCTAAGTCGTGCCCCCACATGTGGGAGATATAGCCGCATCGTGGGTGTTACAAGTTGGTAATCAGAGCCTTCCCCGACTTAGGAGCCCCCTGCTTGATCGAATCGCTGCCGTTGTTGAGTCTAGAAAAAAATGTTTTGAGTCTTATAGGATTATATATATATCGGAGAGTAGGTTTATTTTTACTCCTCAGTCCCTTCGTCACTCTGGTGAGGCCTCCTGACCTAGAGTTTTGACTCTTCTCTCCTCAAATTTCACTAAAAAAATTTAGGATCACGGAGGTATCTTGGAATTGTTCCGATGGTTTTGTGACGAGAACATTGTTCTTGGTGCCTCCTGTCAATTAGGGGTTGTGGCAGTGTCCCGGGGAGTTGAGCTCCGAGGTGTTGTCATCACAATTTTATCGTTGCAGTTCTGGAATACCTGAGTTCGCCAACATCGAAAATTTCTTTTATGCAGTTGTTGGTGAGATAACCTTGACGCCACCCAGTACTGAGGCGGGAGTTCGGGAGTATTGCCATAACTCGTATAACAGATGCTTTTCGAAGGTTGAGGTAAATGATTTCCGAAGGTTGCTTGGTTATGTGTTGAAGGATGGATACAGCTGGATGTAGGATTTGCTAGTTTTGGGTGAGATATTATGCTTCCCCTGTATCCCCAACACCTGATCGCATAACTAGAAAGTTTCGGGAGTTTCATAGGTGGGAATTCAAGTAGCTCTAGTATTTATTTCCGCAGATATTTGGTTTGTGATTCGGTAATCCTTACCAATTATTTGTTCATATCCATACCTTGTTGATTTATCCATCTACCTTTATCTAAGTGGCTTCTCAATTTATGGAAGTGTGATGTTTTACTTCGGAATTCATTCATTCATTCTTTTTCTAATGTTAAGGCTATATGTTGCAATTTCGATCCATTGATTCAACTTGAATATATGTCTTCCAAGATGCTAACGGATGTCAACCTCTTCAGGATGGCTCCTCCAACGCGTCAGAACCCGAATCACAATGATGGGGAACAGTCGAACCCTCCGCCACCACCTCCACCTCCGGAGGCATGGCAAGCTGTAATGGCAGCCACCAACGTGAACACTCAGATGCTTTTGCATCTCTTGCAAGAGCGCAACCAAGGGCAAGGTAACCAAGGATATCAAGGCCAAGGCAACAATAGGCCTCAGTTTGCTACCCTCAATCAGTTCCTCGCAAACCAGCCGAAGTCCTTCAGTAACTGTGTCGAGGCCACAGACGCCGATGACTGGCTCATGGATATCTGCAAACATTTTGAGTGTAGCAATGTCAGGCCTGAGGACTTTGTCAAGTTTGCTTCGTTTCAACTCAAAGACCAAGTTGTTGAGTGGTATCAACAATACAGAGATTCCAGAGGAGGTCGTGTGATTACCTGGGATGATTTCCGCCGAGACATCAAAGCTCACCACATTCCACAAAGTGTTGCTGAGAGCAAGCGTGAGGAGTTCCGCAATCTCAAGCAAGGAAGCATGTCTGTGTATCAATACAATATCCAGTTTCAGAAACTCGCTCGCTTCGCTAAACAAGACGTCCCTGATGAAAAGAGCATGATTTATCAATTCAAAGGTGGCCTCAGAGAAGATCTACAATTAGCTCTCGTGCTTCTTGAGCCGACTAACTATGATGAATTCTGCAACATGGCACTAAAGCAAGAAGCCGCTCAGATTAAGTGTGATGCTTCTAAGAAGAGAGTCAGGGATGCAGCTCAATCTTCTTCTTCAACTCAAGTGGCAGCTAAGCAACAGAAGTTCTGGTTGCCTCCTCCTCCTCCGTTCCATCAGCCCTACCAGCAGAAGAGTAAAGGTGGCAATGGAACTTCCCACCCACCCAACCCAGGCTATCAGAACAAAGCTCAGTCTCATACTCCAAGGTCAAGTGCTCCTTATCACCGTCCGCTCTCAGAGGTTACTTGCAACAAGTGTCAGCAGAAAAGGCACTATGTAAACAAGTGCTTCAACCAAAGGCGCCTTCCGCCTCCTCCTCCTGTGAGATCTTCCAGCAATGCAGTGGTCAATCATAATCCCAATCATGCTAAGGTCAACATGATGAACACAGCTCAGGCAGAGAATTCTTCAGAAGTGATCATGGGTAACCTTCCAGTTAACTCCATTCCTGCTAAAGTCTTATTTGATACTGGTGCATCGCATTGTTTCATTTCAAAACCTTTTGCATCAAAGTATGAGTGGGGTTATCAAGAATTGCCTAGAACTTTATCAAATGTGTCCCCGGGTAAGCAAATGCCAGCTAATAATTGTGTCCCGGATGTTTCTATCGAGATGGGCGACTACAAATTTTTGGCTTCTCCAATTGTTCTTGGCAACTCTGATATTGATCTAATTCTCGGCATGGACTGGCTTTCTAAGCACAAGGCTCAGCTTGATTGTGCTGCCAGAGAAATTCAATTGACACACTCTTCCGAGGATGTTATCATCTATGCCACTCATGACGAAACCATTCGGCTATTTTCTCTCAATGAGAAGGGCGAGTTGAATGCCATCTCTCAGATTCCAGTCGTTTGTGAATATCAAGCTGTCTTTCCAGAAGAGCTTCCGGGAATGCCTCCTCACCGGCCATTTGAATTCGTTATCGATCTTGAGCCCGGCACGGAACCTGTTTGCAAACGTCCTTACAAGCTTGGACCAAAGGAATTGAAGAAACAACTCGATGAACAAGAGCGTCTAGGTTTGATCAGACCGAGTTCATCTCCATGGGGTTGTGGTGTTCTTTTTGTCTAGAAGAAGGATGGCACGGACCGACTTTGTGTCGACTACCGCCCATTGAACAAGAAAACAATAAAGAACAATTACCCACTTCCCAACATCAATGAGATTTTCGAGCAACTCAAAGGTGCTCAAGTATTCTCCAAGCTTGACCTCTGTATGGGTTATCATTAGATTCGCATGCGTGAGCAAGATATCCCCAAGACATCATTCAGAACAAGCTATGGTTCTTATGAATATACTGTCATGTCTTTCGTCCTTGTCAATGCTCCTCCAACGTTCTCTCGCATGATGAACTTCATCTTCAACCCCTACACAAATGATTTCGTCTTGGTGTATCTCGATGATATTTTGGTCTTTTCCAAGAATAAGGAGGATCATGCCAAGCATTTGTTGGGGAACGTAGCAGAAAACAAAAATTTTCCTACGGTTTCACCAAGATCCATCTATGAGTTCATCTAGCAACGAGTGATTGGATTGCATCTACATACCTTTGTAGATCACGCGCGGAAGCGTTCAAAGAACGGGGATGAGGAAGTCGTACACGACGTGATCCAAATCACCGGAGATCCTAGCGCCGAACGGACGGCACCTCTACGTTCAACACACGTACGGTCAGCGTAACGTCTCCTCCTTCTTGATCCAGCAAGGGGAGAGGAGAGGTTGAGGAAGATGGCTCCAGCAGCAGCACGACGGCGTGGTGGTGATGGAGCTGCAGTACTCCGACAGGGCTTCGCCGAGCTCTACGGAGGAGGAGGGGGTGTTGGAGAGGGAGAGGGAGGCACCAAAGGCGTGTATGAGAGGCCCTCCTTTCCCCACTATATATAGGGAGTCCAAGGGGGGGGGGCGCCGGCCCTAGGAGATCCAATCTCCTAGGGGGTGCGGCCAAGGGGGGGAATCCCTCCTCCCCAAGGCACCTAGGAGGTGCCTTCCCCCTTTGGGACTCTTCCCTTCTTGAACCCTAGGCACATGGGCCTCTTGGGGCTGGTGCCCTTGGCCCATATAGGCCAAGGCGCACCCCCTACAGACCATGTGGCCCCCGGGGCAGGTGGCCCCACCCGGTGGACCCCCGGGACCCTTCCGGTGGTTCCGGTACAATACCGGTGACCTCGAAACTTGTCCCGATGCCCGAAATAGTACTTCCTATATATAATTCTTTACCTCCGGACCATTCCGGAACTCCTCGTGACGTCCGGGATCTCATCCGGGACTCCGAACAACATTCGAGTTACTGCATATACATATCCCTACAACCCTAGCATCACCGAACCTTAAGTGTGTAGACCCTACGGCTTCAAGAGACATGTAGACATGACCGAGATCGCTCTCCGGTCAATAACCAACAGCGGGATCTGGATACCCATGTTGGCTCCCACATGCTCCTCGATGATCTCATCGGATGAACCACGATGTCGAGGATTCAAGCAACCCCATATACAATTCCCTTTGTCAATCGGTATGTTACTTGCCCGAGATTCGATCGTCGGTATCCCAATACCTCGTTCAATCTCGTTACCGGAAAGTCACTTTACTCGTACCGTAATGCATGATCCCATGACCAGACACTTGGTCACTTTGAGCTCATAATGATGATGCGTTACCGAGTGGGCCCAGTGATACCTCTCCGTCATACGGAGTGACAAATCCCAGTCTTGATTCGTGTCAACCCAACAGACACTTTCGGAGATACCCATAGCATACCTTTATAGTCACCCAGTTACACTGTGACGTTTGGTACACCCAAGGCACTCCTACGGTATCCGGGAGTTACACGATCTCATGGTCTAAGGAAAGGATACTTGACATTGGAAAAACTCTAGCGAACGAACTATACGATCTTGTGCTATGTTTAGGATTGGGTCTTGTCCATCACATCATTCTCCTAATGATGTGATCCCGTTATCAATGACATCCAATGTCCATAGTCAGGAAACCATGACTATCTGTTGATCAACGAGCTAGTCAACTAGAGGATTACTAGGGACATGTTGGTGTCTATTATTCACACATGTATTACGATTTCCGGATAACACAATTATAGCATGAATAAAGACAATTATCATGAACAAGGAAATATAATAATAATGCTTTTATTATTGCCTCTAGGGCATATTTCCAACAGTCTCCTACTTGCACTAGAGTCAATAATCTAGTTACATTGTGATGAACGAACACCCATGGAATTCTGGTGTTGATCATGTTTTGCTCTAGGCAGAGGTTTAGTCGACGGATCTGCTACATTCAGGTCCGTATGTACTTTACAAATATCTATGTCTCCATCTTGAACATTTTCACGAATGGAGTTGAAGCGACGCTTGATGTGCCTTGTCTTCTTGTGAAACCTGGGCTCCTTTGCAAGAGCAATAGCTCCAGTGTTGTCACAGAAGAGCTTGATCAGCCCCGACGCATTGGGTATGACTCCTAGGTCGGTGATGAACTCCTTCACCCAAATTGCTCCATGTGCTGCCTCCGAGGCTGCCATGTACTCCGCTTCACATGTAGATCCCGCCACGACACTCTACTTGCAACTGCACCAGCTTACTGCCCCACCATTCAAAATATACACGTATCCGGTTTGTGACTTAGAGTCATCCAGATCTGTGTCGAAGCTAGCGTCGACGTAACCTTTTACGACGAGCTCTTCGTCACCTCCATAAATGAGAAACATTTCCTTAGTCCTTTTCAGGTACTTCAGGATATTCTTGACTGCTGTCCAGTGTTCCTTGCCGGGATTACTTTGGTACCTTCCTACCAAACTTACGGCAAGGTTTACATCAGGTCTGGTACACAGCATGGCATACATAATAGAACCTATGGCTGAGGCATAGGGGATGACACTCATATCTTCTATATCTTCCGCCGTGGTTGGACATTGAGCTGAGCTCAATTTCACACCTTGCAACACAGGCAAGAACCCCTTCTTAGACTGATCCATATTGAACTTCTTCAATATCTTATCAAGGTATGTGCTTTGTGAAAGACCTATGAGGCGTCTTGATCTATCTCTGTAGATCTTGATGCCTAATATATAAGAAGCTTCTCCAAGGTCCTTCATTGAAAAACTTTTATTCAAGTAGGCCTTAATGCTGTCCAAGAGTTCTATATCATTTCCCATCAAAAGTATGTCATATACATATAATATGAGAAATGCTACAGAGCTCCCACTCACTTTCTTGTAAACACAGGCTTCTCCATAAGTCCGCGTAAACCCAAACGCTTTGATCATCTCATCAAAGCGAATGTTCCAACTCCGAGATGCTTGCACCAGCCCATAAATCGAGCGTTGGAGCTTGCACACCTTGTCAGCATTCTCAGGATCGACAAAACCTTCCGGCTGCATCATATACAATTCTTCCTTAAGGAAACCATTAAGGAATGCCGTTTTGACGTCCATTTGCCATATCTCATAATCGTAGAAAGCGGCAATTGCTAACATGATTCGGACGGACTTTAGCTTCGCTACCGGTGAGAAAGTCTCATCGTAGTCAACCCCTTGAACTTGTCGATAACCCTTAGTGACAAGCCGAGCTTTATAGATGGTCACATTACCATCCGTGTATGTCTTCTTCTTAAAGATCCATTTATTTTCTATGGCTCGCCGCTCAACGGGCAAGTCAGTCAAAGTCCATACTTTGTTTTCATACATGGATCCTATCTCGGATTTCATGGCTTCTAGCCATTTGTCGGAATCCGGGCCCGCCATCGCTTCTTCATAGTTCGAAGGTTCACCGTTGTCTAACAACATGATTTCCAAGACAGGGTTGCCGTACCAATCTGGTGCGGAACGTGTCCTTGTGGACCTTCGAATTTGAGTAGGAGCTTGATCAGAAGTATATTGATCATTATCATTAACTTCCTCTCTAGTCGGTGCAGGCACCTCAGGAACATCTTCTTGAGTTGCGCCATTTTCTGGTTCAAGAGGTAATACTTCATCAAGTTCTACTTTCCTCCCACTTACTTCTTTCGAGAGAAACTCCTTCTCTAGAAAGGATCCATTCTTGGCAACAAAGATCTTGCCTTTGGATCTGAGGTAGAAGGTATACCCAATAGTTTCTTTAGGGTATCCTATGAAGACGCAATTTTCCGACTTGGGTTCAAGCTTTTCAGGTTAAAGTTTCTTGACATAAGCATCGCATCCCCAAACTTTTAGAAACGACAGCTTAGGTTTCTTCCCGAACCATAATTCATACGGTGTCGTCTCAACGGATTTCGATGGAGCCCTATTTAAAGTGAATGCGGCAGTCTCTAAAGCATACCCCCAAAAAGATAGCGGTAAATCAGCAAGAGACATCATAGATCGCACCATATCTAATAGAGTGCGATTACGACGTTCGGACACACCATTACGCTGAGGTGTTCCTGGCGGCGTGAGTTGTGAAACTATTCCACATTTTCTTAAGTGTGTGCCAAACTCGTGACTCAAGTATTCTCCTCCACGATCTGATCGCAGGAACTTGATTTCCTGTCACGTTGATTCTCAACCTCACTCTGAAATTCCTTGAACTTTTCAAAGGTCTCAGAATTGTGTTTCATTAAATAGATATACCCATATCTACTCAAGTCATCAGTGAGGGTGAGAACATAACGATAGCCACCGCGAGCCTCAACACTCATTGGACCGCACACATCAGTATGTATGATTTCCAATAAGTAGGTTGCTCGCTCCATTGTTCCTGAGAACGGAGTCTTGGTCATTTTACCCATGAGGCATGGTTCGCACGTGTCAAATGATTCGTAATCAAGAGACTCTAAAAGTCCATCAGCATGGAGCTTCTTCATGCGTTTGACACCTATGTGACCAAGGCGGCAGTGCCACAAGTATGTGGGACTATCATTATCAATCTTACATCTTTCGGTACTCACACTATGAACATGTGTAGCATTACGCTCGAGATTCATTAAGAATAAACCATTCACCATTGGAGCATGACCATAAAACATATCTCTCATATAAATAGAACAACCATTATTCTCGTATTTAAATGAGTAGCCATCTCGAATTAAACGAGATCCTGATACAATGTTCATGCTCAAAGCTGGCACTAAATAACAATTATTAAGGTTTAAAACTAATCCCGAAGGTAAATGTAGAGGCAGCGTGCCGACGGCGATCACATTGACCTTGGAACCATTCCCGACGCGCATCGTCACCTCGTCCTTTGCCAGTCTCCGCTTATTTCGCAGCTCCTGCTTTGAGTTACAAATGTGAGCAACTGCACCGGTATCAAACACCCAGGAGCTACTACGAGTACTAGTAAGGTACACATCAATTACATGTATATCACATATACCTTTCGTTTTGCCGGCCTTCTTGTCCGCAAAGTATTTGGGGCAGTTCCGCTTCCAGTGACCACTTTCCTTGCAATAAAAGCACTCAGTCTCGGGCTTGGGTCCATTCTTTGGCTTCTTCCCGTTAGCTTTCTTGCCAGGCGCGGCAACTCCCTTGCCGTCTTTCTTGAAGGTTTTCTTACCCTTGCCTTTCTTGAACTTAGTGGTTTTATTCACCATCAACACTTGATGTTCCTTTTTGACTTCTACCTCTGCTGATTTCAGCATTGCAAATACTTCAGGAATGGTCTTTTCCATCCCCTGCATATTGAAGTTCATCACAAAGCTCTTGTAGCTCGGTGGAAGCGACTGGAGGATTCTGTCAATGACCGCGTCATCCGAGAGATTAACTCCCAGCTGAGTCAAGCGGTTATGCAACCCAGACATAGTGAGTATGTGCTCACTGACAGAACTGTTTTCCTCCATCTTACATCTGAAGAACTTGTCGGATACTTGATATCTCTCGACCCCGGCATGAGCTTGGAAAACCATTTTCAGCTCTTCGAACATCTCATATGCTTCGTGTCTCTCAAAACGCTTTTGGAGCCCCGGCTCTAAGCTGTAAAGCATGCCGCACTGAACGAGGGAGTAGTCATCGGTACGTGCCTGCCAAGCGTTCATAACGTCTTGTTCTGCAGGGAGAACAGGTGCATCACCTAGCGGTGCTTGTAGGACATAATCTTTCTTGGCAGCTATGAGGATGATCCTCAGGTTCCGGACGCAGTCCGTGTAGTTGCTGCCATCGTCTTTCAGCTTGGTTTTCTCTAGGAATGCGTTGAAGTTGAGGACTACGTTGGCCATTTGATCTACAAGACATATTGTAAATATTTTAGACTAAGTTCATGATAATTAAGTTCATCTAATCAAATTATTCAATGAACTCCCACTTAGATAGACATCCCTCCAGTAATCTAAGTATAACATGATCCGAGTTAACTAGGCCGTGTCCGATCATCACGTGAGACGGACTAGTCAACATCGGTGAACATCTTCATGTTGATCGTATCTTCTATACGACTCATGCTCGACCTTTCGGTCTTCTGTGTTCCGAGGCCATGTCTGTACATGCTAGGCTCGTCAAGTCAACCTAAGTGTTTGCATGTGTAAATCTGTCTTACACCCGTTATATGTGAACGTTAGAATCTAACACCCGATCATCATGTGGTGCTTCGAAACAACGTACTGTCGCAACGGTGCACAGTTAGGGGGAACACTTTCTTGAAATTATTATGAGGGATCATCTTATTTACTACCGTCGTTCTAAGCAAACAAGATGCAGAAACATGATAAACATCACATGCAATCAAATAATAATAGTGACATGATATGGCCAATATCACATAGCTCCTTTGATCTCCATCTTGGGGCTCCATGATCATCTTGTCACCGGCATGACACCATGATCTCCATCATCATGATCTCCATCATCGTGTCTCCATGAAGTTGCTCACCAACTATTACTTCTACTACTATGGCTAACGCGTTTAGCAATAAAGTAAAGTAATTTACATGGCGTTTCTCAATGACACGCAGGTCATACAAAAAATAAAGACAACTCCTATGGCTCCTGCCGGTTGTCATACTCATCGACATGCAAGTCGTGATTCCTATTACAATAGCATGAACATCTCATACATCACATATATATCATTCATCATTCATCACAACTTTGGCCATATCATATCACAAAGCACTTGCTGCAAAAACAAGTTAGACGTCTTCTAATTGTTGTTGCAAGTTTTACGTGGCTGAAGTAGGGTTCTAGCAAGAACGTTTTCTTACCTACGTGAAAGCCACAACGTGATTTGTCAACTTCTATTTACCCTTCATAAGGACCCTGTTCATCGAATCCGCTCCAACTAAAGTGGGAGAGACAGACACCCGCCAGCCACCTTATGCAACTAGTGCATGTCAATCGGTGGAACCGGTCTCACGTAAGCGTACGTGTAAGGTTGGTCCGGGCCGCTTCATCCCACAATACCGTTGAAGCAAGATAAGACTAGTAGCGGCAAGAAAGTTGACAACATCTACGCCCACAACAAATTGTGTTCTACTCGCGCAACAAGAACTACGCATAGACCTAGCTCATGATGCCACTGTTGGGGAACGTAGCAGAAAACAAAAATTTTCCTACGGTTTCACCAAGATCCATCTATGAGTTCATCTAGCAAAGAGTGATTGGATTGCATCTACATACCTTTGTAGATCACGCGCGGAAGCGTTCAAACAACGGGGATGAGGAAGTCGTACACGACGTGATCCAAATCACCGGAGATCCTAGCGCCGAACGGACGGCACCTCACCGTTCAACACACGTATGGTCAGCGTAACATCTCCTCCTTCTTGATCCAGCAAGGGGAGAGGAGAGGTTGAGGAAGATGGCTCCAGCAGCAGCACGACGGCGTGGTGGTGATGGAGCTGCAGTACTCCGACAAGGCTTCGCCGAGCTCTACGGAGGAGGAGGGGGTGTTGGAGAGGGAGAGGGAGGCACCAAAGGCGTGTATGAGAGGCCCTCCTTTCCCCACTATATATAGGGAGTCCAAGGGGGGGCCGGCCCTAGGAGATCCAATCTCCTAGGGGGGTGCGGCCAAGGGGGGGAATCCCTCCTCCCCAAGGCACCTAGGAGGTGCCTTCCCCCTTTGGGACTCTTCCCTTCTTGAACCCTAGGCGCATGGGCCTCTTGGGGCTGGTGCCCTTGGCCCATATAGGCCAAGGCGCACCCCCTACAGCCCATATGGCCCCCGGGGCAGGTGGCCCCACCCGGTGGACCCCTAGACCCCTTCCGGTGGTCCCAGTACAATACCGGTGACCCCGAAACTTGTCCCGATGCCCGAAATAGTACTTCCTATATATAATTCTTTACCTCGGACCATTCCGGAACTCCTCGTGACGTCCGGGATCTCATCCGAGACTCCGAACAACATTCGGGTTACTGCATATACATATCCCTACAACCCTAGCGTCACCGAACCTTAAGTGTGTAGACCCTACGGGTTCGAGAGACATGTAGACATGACCGAGATCGCTCTCCGGTCAATAACCAACATCGGGATCTGGATACCCATGTTGGCTCCCACATGCTCCTCGATGATCTCATCGGATGAACCACGATGTCGAGGATTCAAGCAACCCCGTATACAATTCCCTTTGTCAATCGGTATGTTACTTCCCCGAGATTCGATCGTCGGTATCCCAATACCTCGTTCAATCTCGTTACCGGCAAGTCACTTTACTCGTACCGTAATGCATGATCCCGTGACCAGACACTTGGTCACTTTGAGCTCATAATGATGATGCATTACCGAGTGGGCCCAGTGATACCTCTCCGTCATACGGAGTGACAAATCCCAGTCTTGATCCGTGTCAACCCAACAGACACTTTCGGAGATACCCGTAGCATACCTTTATAGTCACCCAGTTACGTTGTGACGTTTGGTACACCCAAAGCACTCCTACGGTATCCGGGAGTTACACGATCTCATGGTCTAAGGAAAGGATACTTGACATTGGAAAAACTCTAGCGAACGAACTATACGATCTTGTGCTATGTTTAGGATTGGGTCTTGTCCATCACATCATTCTCCTAATGATGTGATCCCGTTATCAATGACATCCAATGTCCATAGTCAGGAAACCATGACTATCTGTTGATCAACAAGCTAGTCAACTAGAGGACTACTAGGGACATGTTGGTGTCTATTATTCACACATGTATTACGATTTCCGGATAACACAATTATAGCATGAATAAAGACAATTATCATGAACAAGGAAATATAATAATAATGCTTTTATTATTGCCTCTAGGGCATATTTCCAACAGCATTTGAGATTGGTACTCGACAAACTCAGAGAGCATCAATTCTATGCGAAGTCTTCCAAGTGTGAGTTCTGGCTTGATGAGGTTCTTTACCTTAGCCATATCATCTCCGCCAAAGGCATCACTTTTAATCCTGAGAAGGTGTCTGCAATTGTGAATTGGGAACCGCCTCAGAATATCAAGCAGCTCCGCAGTTTCCTTGGGCTTGCAAGCTATTGTCGAAGATTCGTTGAGAATTTCTCTAAGATTGCAAAGCCCCTTTCCAACCTCCTCCAGAAGCATGTCAAGTATGTCTGGATGCCTGAATGTGACATTGCTTTCAACACTCTCAAAGAGAAGTTACTCACAACTCCTGTTTTGACTCCTCCTGATTAATCCAAGCCTTTTGAAGTTTTTTGTGATGCCTCCCTGCAAGGTCTCGGTGGTGTGTTAATGCAAGAGAAGAAAGTTGTGGCTTATACCTCTCGCCAGTTGAAGCCCAACGAAAAGAACTACCCCACTTGTCGGTGTCAAAACCGGCGGATCTCGGGTAGGGGGTCCCGAACTGTGCGTCTAGGCGGATGGTAACAGGAGGCAGGGGACACGATGTTTTACCCAGGTTCGGGCCCTCTTGATGGAGGTAAAACCTTACGTCCTCCTTGATTTATTCTTGACGATATGAGCATTACAAGAGTTGATCTACCACGAGATCGGAGAGGCTAAACCCTAGAAGCTAGCCTATGGTATGATTGTATGTTGTCCTACGGACTAAAACCCTCCGGTTTATATAGACACCGGAAAGGGCTAGGGTTACACAAGGTCAGTTACAAAGGAGGAGATATACATATCCGTATTGCCTAGCTTGCCTTCCATGCCAAGTAGAGTCCCATCCGGACACGAGACGAAGTCTTCAATCTTGTATATTCCTAGTCTAACAGTCCGGCCAAAGGATATAGTCCGGATGTCCGAAGACCCCCTAATCCAGGACTCCCTCAGTAGCCCCTAAACCAGGCTTTAATGACGATGAGTCCGGCGCGCAGTATTTTCTTCGGCATTGCAAGGTGGTTCCTCCTCCGAATACATCACGGAAGAATTTGAATACAAGGATAGTGTCCGACCCTGCAAAATAAGTTCCACATACCACCGTAGAGAGAATAATATTTCCCCAAATCTAATCTGCTGACACGTTTTGGCAACATGACATTATGCCATGGCCCAGTAATTATTCGAACCGTTTCCTTTAACTAGCCCCGCACATAACACGAGGCAGTTTCTTGACACGTCTTGTCAAAGTAGAGATCGTGTTCCCCTTATGACGGGATTCTCATCAATACAGGCGTGGGTAACCCAACCGCACCATCGATTACGGCGCTTGGGGGATAAGCGAGTTTTACCAGGCTAGTGGGGGCGCATAGTTTCGGCCACCCATATAAAGGGATAAGGATTCACCTTTTCATCCACGCCTTCTTCCTCCTTTGCTCATCCATTTTCGCACACTCGAGCTCCAGCGCCCAAGTCCGCATTTCCTAGCTCAACCTTCTCCAACCATGTCTGGAGCAGGAGGCAGGTGGATGGTCTCCTCCGTCACGAAGGGACACATCAAGAAGCTGAGGAAAGCCGGATACCTGCCCGACGACATCACACACCGGCTCCCAGATGAGGGGCAGCTCATCCCCACCCCCAGGCCCCATGAGAGGGTAGTGTTCCTTACCCATTTCCTCCACGGACTGGGATTCCCTCTCCACCCATTCGTCCGGGGGCTCATGTTCTACTACGGCCTGGATTTCCACGATCTGGTCCCGAACTTCATCCTCAACATCTCGGTGTTTATCGTCGTGTGCGAGGCCTTCCTCCGCATCAAGCCCCACTTCGGCTTATGGCTGAAGACCTTCAATGTCAAGCCGAAGGTAGTGAGCGGCCGCCAGGCGGAGTGCGGAGGCGCCATGGTGGGTAACATGCCCGACGTCACATGGATCGAGGGCTCCTTCATGGAGACCATAAAGGGGTGGCAATTGGGGTGGTTCTACACCACCGAGCCGCGTGACCCTAAATGGGCAGCGGCCCCCGAGTTCCGATCTGGCATCCCCATGTGGCTCACCTCCTGGCAAGAGAAGGGCCTGTCCTAGGGTAGTTCAGGAGAGCTGACCGGACTCCAAACATGTATCCAAAACATGGTGAACAAGAAGCTCAAACTCGTCAACGTAGTCCAGGTCATGCTCATCCGCCGGATCCTCCCGTGTCAACAACGGGCTTTTAACTTGTGGGAGTTGGACTCGGCCCAGCACCAAACTCTGAACAGGCTCTTCGACACAACACACGAGGATGCATGGAAGGTGCTATTCAAGGGTGCCGAGGTTCCCCCTCCCACTACCGAGGATCGCGGATTCTATGCGAAGCGCCAAGCCAGTGCGGTAAGCTGTTTTACCTCTTACAGGATACTCGTTTTTCTTAGTTTGACTCTATGCGGGATCTAAGCACCCGTACCTTTGACAGGACTGGCAGGAGACGGCCGGACAGATCGACTGTCCGGCTCCTTTGCCCAAAGGCCCAGCAGACGCTCTCCTAACGAAGATGCTGACTCCGGCTCCTTACAAGGTGCCGGAGAAGACCAAGAAGGCCAAGGGAACTCGAAAGAGTTCCCGGCGCCAGGTGGTATCGGACTCATCGTCCGATAACTCTGCGACGGACTCCTCCCCCGAAGACAAGGAGGAAGATGAAGATGCTCCCCCTCCAGCTGGGGGAGACAAGAAAAGGAAGGCCGCCCCAACTAGGGAGGCCGAAGGGTCCAAGAAGGGAAGGACTCTCTTTCCGGACTACTCCACCACCGCCGCCGAAGGCGAAGACGAGTGGCTGCTCAGGGACAAGCCCCTGGCAAAGTCGTAAGTATTCGGATGCCGGAGCAACTCATAGCATACCTTTGTCGCACTGCCTCTCCTAACGCCGAATTATGTCTATGCAGACCGCCACGAGCCCGTATCGACGTATCGTCGGACGGCTCCCTGGGCTCGTCAGATATGGATAGCGATCTACTTCTGACCGCCCCCTCCCCTTGCCCTACGGATGACCCTGAGGTATTGTCTCAAGAGGCACCGGGTTGAGGGGAGACAGTTCCAGAGGCGCCTCAAGGCAACCTTCCGGACTCCGGGAGCAGAGGGAGCAAGGCTCCTGAGGGCTCTAAGTTCGGCCCTCAGCAGAACACCGTGCCGGAACCCCCAGTGGTTCCAGACTTGGGCAGGCGGCCTCCTTCCAAAAGGGGCAAGACGCCTGTGCCAGTGACCTCTGTCCATCCAGAGGCACCGGACAATCTGCTGGGAGCGCTTTGTAGCGCTTCCATCGACAAAGAGCACCGCACTATTATGAGTGCGGTGATCTAGAAGGTTCAGTCCGCTAAGAGCGGACTGACTGAAGCCTGTTGCTCTGTTCGGTGTTCACAAAGAAAAGCCCAACGGAGGATCAAACAATATCGCAGGAGTCTAATATAAGTATGTCAATATGCGTATGCAGGCTTCGCTGCTGGCCTTTGCCGCACTAACTGCGGAGGTCGCAGCACTGAAGCAGGACCTGAAAGGTTCCAAGGAAGAGCTCGGCCTTGCCAAGAGGTAGCTCGAGGAGAACAAAGGTAAGTAGTACCTGGTCTATGGATATAAAAAGAATGCGATTGCAAAATGATAGGATTATCGTAAATTTTCCAGGGGCCACGACCGAGGTGGCGACCCTGAAGCAAGCGCTATCCGAGGCCGAAGACAAAGCGGCCAAGGAGCGCACCGAGCGGGAAAGGCATGAGGCTCGGGTGGGCGAGGTGCAGCAAGAGCTCCACGTTCTCGTGACGAAGCACGAGGCATTGGAGCTTGACTTGAAGACACAAGAGTCTGAGCTTGCTGTGGCCCTCGAGAGCGCAAAGAGTGCCAAGGCCGAAGCCCAAAAAGCCCTCCAGGAGATTGATGTGATGAAGAAGATAGCAGCGGGTAAGGCATTCTATATGCAAAGTAAGCATGTGAAAGTAAATTACTTGTTACTTACCCGAATCCGGAGCTCTCCAGGAGCATTCGCAGATTTGCCCCGCAGTGTGTCGGATTCCGCAAAATTTTACTGGGCCGAGGAGGGAAGCTCGACGGAGAAGTTGTTCTGGGCTCAGTATACTGGGACCGAACACACAGTAACTATGAGCGACCAGCTAAAGCAGCTGGTCGAGCTACACAAGGCGGCCGAACAGGCCATGATGGGCTTGATAGTCCGGATGTGGCCTGGCGACGCCCTTCCCAACAGCTACTTCGGCCTGGTGAAGCGTCTTGTGGATGCCTGCCCACGACTGGTCCGTCTGCATCGAAGGTGCACGCCGGGCTTTCGCCCGTGTGAAGGTGCAATGTGCCAAGCTGGACACCGTGAAGCTGATTAAGGAAGGGTCGCCGGAGGGCAAGGAGCATCGCCACCCCGAGATGTACTATGAGGGTGTCCTAAAGGGTGCTCGTCTCAGAGCGGACGAGTGTACGAAAGATATAATATTCGAGTAAATTTGCTCGTGTAATCCTATAGTATGAAAACTTGTTCATATGCGCTATGCAACGCTTGTTTGAATTTAAAATATTACCTTCTGTTCGGCTGTTTAGCAAATCTGAGAGATGGCTAGTCGTCGGCTTCTGCCCCCATGCCACGAGTGCTGGGGTGTTCGGGATAAACCCGAGCACTCTTGTTCCCATTGTTGGGTCCTTCGAGGGAGGTGCTCAGCACAACGAACAAGGCAATCGGACTATAATGCGTTATCACTCTCACTTAGCCATAGAATTCTATAATTTTAAATTTCGGTGAAGCCCCTAGTATTCAGAAGGCCGAACTCGGGGCGAGATACATGCCTTAAGCCGGACAGGGCTGACTCCTCGCTCTAAGCGGCATAAGTCTTTAAGGACTCGAAAACCTCTCGAACAGCGACCAGTCTCTCGCCTTATCATGACAGTCAGTTTTAGCTTTCTCTACTGAGGTGCTTAGCTCAATAGAACCGGGGCACAATCGCAGTAGTTCTCCCAGTGCTACCTTAGCCGATATAGCGAAACGTAGGGTACCAAAACATGGGAGCCAGGCAAACCCAACTATTGACCAAAGACATGATTCGGAGCTGATGCATATAATGCTATAAGTTCGGGGTGTCGCACTTGTGAAAGTGTTAGAACTTCTCACACCATATTGTGGGGTACTTAGGCCCCTGGTGTATTAGCCGTACCAAAGTGTACGGTTGCAAGGTGTCATTAATGAACACATATATAAAATAAAAATTCAAAAACAGACTGAAGCTATGCATTGTTTTTAAAAAAAAGGTGCGTTAAAGCAGAATGATACAGGTAGTGCGATAAGCAAAAAGTAGGACTATGTCCCCTCCAAGGGCAAGCTGAGGAATAATATTAAAGCAAGTATTTCACTCGTTATCGTAATCCACCTGGGAGTTCCGTGGTGTGATGTAGCTTTCTGCCTCCTTGGTTGCTGCATCATGTATTCGGCAATCATGCCACCGGACAGGGTTTCCAGAGATTAATGTCCTGAAAGAGAGAAAACATCATTAGAGAATGATGTGATGGACAAGACTCATCCTTTAGCTTAGCATTATGATCATTTAGTTTTATTCCTATTGCTTTCTTCATGACTTATACATATTCCTCTGACCATGAGATTATGCAACTCCTGAATACTAGAGGAACACTTTGTGTGCTATCAAATGTCACAACATAACTAGGTGATTATAAAGATGCTCTACAGGTGTCTCCGATTGTGTTTGTTGAGTTAGCGTAGATCGAGATTCGGATTTGTCATTCCGTCTATCGAAGAGGTATATCTAGGCCCTCTCGGTAATTCACATCACTATAAGCCTTGCAAGTAATGTGACTAATGAGTTAGTTGCGGGGTGATGCATTATGGAACGAGTAGAGAGACTTGCTGGTAACGAGATTGAACTAGGTATTGAGATACCGACGATCGAATCTCGGGAAAGTAACATACTGCTACCTCTTCAGCATGCGTTGGTTTTCCCTTGAAGAGGAAAGGGATGATGCATTACAGAACGAGTAAAGATACTTTCCGGTTATGAGATTGAACTAGGTATGATGATACCGACGATCGAATCTCGGGCAAGTAACATACCGATGACAAAGGGAATGACGTATCTTGTTATGCGGTTTGATCGATAAAGATCTTCGCTGAATATGTAGGAGCCAATATGAGCATCCAGGTTCTGCTATTGGTTATTGACCGGAGATGTGTCTCGGTCATGTCTACATAGTTCTCGAACCATTAGGGTCCACACGCTTGACGTTCGATGACAACTTGTATTATGAGTTATGTGTTTTGGCGACCGAAGTCTGTTCGGAATCCCGGATGAGATCACGGACATGATGAGGAGTCTCGAAATGGTCGAGAGGTAAAGATTGATATATTGGAAGGTTATATATGGACACCGCAATGGTTTCAAAGATGATCGGGGATTTTTCGGAGTACCGCGAGGTTACCGGAACCCCCCGGGAAAGTTAATGGGCTTATTGGGCCATAGAGGAGAGAGGGAGGCAGCCACAGGAGGTGGTGCATGAAGGAAATATGCCCTAGAGGCAATAATAAAGTTGTTATTTATATTTCCTTATAACATGATAAATGCTTATTATTCATGCTAAAATTGTATTAACCGGAAACTTAGTGCATGTGTGAATACATAGACAAACAGAGTGTCACTAGTATGCCTCTACTTGACTAGCTCGTTAATCAAAGATGGTTAAGTTTCCTGACCATAGACATGAGTTGTCATTTGATGAACGGGATCACATGATTAGAGAATCATCTGATTGACTTGACCCATCCGTTAGCTTAGGACTACGATCATTTAGTTTATTGCTATTGCTTTCTTCATGACTTATACATGTTCCTATCACTATGAGATTATGCAACTCCCGAATACCGGAGGAACACTTAGTGTGCTATCAAACGTCCCAACGTAAATGGGTGACTATAAAGATGCTCTACAGGTGTCTCCGATGGTGTTTGTTGAGTTGGCATAGATCGAGATTAGGATTTGTCACTCTGTGTATCGGAGAGGTATCTCTGGGCCCTCTCGGTAATGCACATCACTATAAGCCTTGCAAGCAATGTGACTAATGAGTTAGTTGCCGGATGATGCATTATGGAACGAGTAAAGAGACTTCCCGGTAACGAGATTGAACTAGGTATTGAGGTACCAACGATCAAATCTCGGGCAAGTAACATACCGATGACAAAGGGAACAACGTATGTTGTTATGCGGTTTGACCGGTAAAGATCTTTGTAGAATATGTAGGAACCAATATGAGCATCCAGGTTCCGCTATTGGTTATTGACCGGAGATGAGTCTCGGTCATGTCTACATAGTTCTTGAACCCGTAGGGTCCGCGCGCTTAACGTTCAATGATGATTGGTATTATGAGTTTATGTGTTTTGATGTACCGAAGGTAGATCGGAGTCCCGGATGTGATCACGGACAAGAAGAGGAGTCTCGAAATGGTCGAGACATGAAGATTGATATATTGGAAGGTTATGTTTGGTCACCGAAATGGGTTCGGAAGAGTTCAGACATTTACCGGAGTACCGAGAGGTTACCGGAACCCCCCGAGGGCTTAATGGGCCTACATGGGCTTTAGTGGAAGAGAGAGGAGAAGGCCAAGAGGAGGGGTGCGCCCCCCTAGCCCAATACGAATTTGTAGGGGGGCCGGCTCCCCTTTCCTTCCTCCCCTCTCTTCCTTCCTCCCCCCTCCTAGTAGGACTAGGAAAGGGGGGAACCTACTCCTAGTAGGAGTAGGATTCTCACCTTGGGGGCACGCCCAAGGTGGCCGGCAGGCCCCCTCCTCCACCCCATTATATACGGGGGAGGGGGCACCCCATAGACACACAAGTTGATTGTTTAGCTGTGTGTGGTGCCCCCCTCCACAGAATTCCACCTCGGTCATATCGTTGTAGTGCTTTGGCGAAACCCTGCGTCGGTAACTTCATCATCACCGTCATCACGCCGTCGTGCTGACGAAACTCTCCCTCGGCCTCAGCTGGATCAAGAGTACGAGGGACGTCACCGAGCTCAATGTGTGCAGATTGTGGAGGTGTCGTGCGTTCGGTACTTGATCGGTTGGATCGCCAAGACATTCGACTACATCAACTGTGTTTAATAACGCTTCTGCTCTCGGTCTACGAGGTTACGTAGACATACTCTCCCCCTCTCGTTGCTATGCATCTCCTAGATAGATCTTGCGTGATCGTAGGATTTTTTTTAAATACTGCATTCCCCAACAGTGGTATCAGAGCCAGGTCTATGCGTAGATGTTATATGCACGAGTAGAACACAAAGGAGTTATGGGCGTGGGTATATACATATCGCTTGCCATCACTAGTTGATTCTTGATTTAGCGGTATTGTTGGATGAAGCGACTTAGACCAACATTACGCGTATGCTTACGCGAGACTGGTTCTACCGATGTGCTTCGCACACAGGTGGCTAGTGGGTGTCTGTTTCTCCAACTTTAGTTGAATCGGATTCAATGAACAGGGTTCTTTCTAAAGATCAAAAAGCAATCACTATACCGCGTTGTGGTTTTTGATGCGTAGGTAAGAAAGGTTCTTGCTAAGCCCGTAGCAGCCACGTAAAACTTGCAACAACAAAGTAGAGGACGTCTAACTTGTTTTTGCAGAGCATGTTGTGATGTGATATGGTCAAGATGTGACTATATAATTTTTTGTATGAGATGATCATGTTTTGTAACACAGTTATCGGCAATTGGCAGGAGCCATATGGTTGTCGCTTTATTGTATGAAATGCAATCGCCATGTAATTGTTTTACTTTATCACTAAGCGGTAGCGATAGTCGTAAAAGCAATAGTTGGCGAGACGACAAAGATGCTACGATGGAGATCAAGGTGTCAAGCCGGTGACGATGGTGATCATGACGGTGCTTTGGAGATGGAGATCAAAGGCACAAGATGATGATGGCCATATCATATCACTTTATATTGATTGCATGTGATGTTTATCCTTTATGCATCTTATTTTGTTTAGTACGGTGGTAGCATTATAAGATAATCTCTCACTAAATTTCAAGGTATAAGTGTTCTCCCTGAGTATGCACCGTTGCTACAGTTCGTCGTGCCGAGACACCACGTGATGATCGGGTGTGATAAGCTCTATGTTCACATACAACGGGTGCAAGTCAGTTTTGCACAAGAAGAATACTCGGGTTAAACTTGACGAGCCTAGCATATGCAGATATGGACTTGGAACACTGAGACCGAAAGGTCGAGCGTGAGTCATATAGTGGATATGATCAACATAGTGAAGTTCACCATTGAAACCTACTCTATCTCATGTGATGATCAGACATGGTTTAGTTGATATGGATCACATGATCACTTAGATGATTAGAGGGATGTCTATCTAAGTGGGAGTTCTTAAGTAATATGATTAATTGAACTTTAATTTATCATGAACTTAGTACCTGATAGTATTTTGCATGTCTATGTTGTTGTAGATATATGGCCTGGGCTGTTGTTCCGTTGAATTTTAATGCGTTCCTAGAGAAAGCTAAGTTGAAAGATGATGGTAGCAATTACACGGACTGGGTCCGTAACTTGAGGATTATCCTCATTGTTGCATGGAGGAATTACGTCCTGGAAGCACCGCTAGGTGCCAAACCCGCTGCAGGAGCAACGCCAGATGTTGTGAACATCTGGCAGAGCAAAGCTGATGACTACTCGATAGTTCGGTGTGCCATGCTTTATGGCATAGAACCGGGACTTCAAAGACGTTTTGAATGTCATGGAGCATATGAGATGTTGAAGTTAATATTTCAGGCAAATGCCCAGATTGAGATATATGAAGTCTCCAATAAATTCTACAGCTGCAAAATGGAGGAGAATAGTTCTGCGAGTGAACATATACTCAAAATGTCTGGGTACCACAATCACTTGACTGAGCTGGGCGTTAATCTTCCAGTTGATAGTGTCATTAACAGAGTTCTTCAATCACTGCCACCAAGCTACAAGAGCTTCCTGATGAACTATAATATGCAAGGATGGATATGATAATTCCTGAGCTCTTCGTGATGCTAAAGGCTGCGGAGGTAGAAATCAAGAAGGAGCATCAAGTGTTGATGGTCAACAAGACCACCAGTTTCAAGAAAAATGATAGAGGGAAGAAGGGGAACTTCAAAAAGAATGTCAAGCAAGTTGTTGCTCAAGTGAAGAAACCCAAGTCTGTACCTAAGCCTGAGACTGAGTGCTTCTACTGCAAAGGGACTGGTCACTGGAAGCGGAACTACCCCAAGTATTTGGCGGAGAAGAAGGATGGCAAAGTGAAAGGTATATTCGATATACATGTTATTGATGTGTACCTTACTAATGCTCGCATTAGCGCCTGGGTATATGATACTAGTTCTGTTGCTAATATTTGCAACTCGAAACAGGGGCTACGGATTAAGCGAAGATTGGCTAAGGACGAGGTGTCGATGCACATGGGAAATGGTTCCAAAGTCGATGTGATCACCGTCGGCACGCTACCTCTACATCTACCTTCGGGATTAGTTTTAGACCTGAATAATTGTTATTTGGTGCTAGTGTTAAGCATGAACATTATATCTGGATCTTGTTTGATGCAGACGGTTATTCATGTAAACTAGAGAATAATGATTGTTCTATTTATATGAGTCATATCTTTTATGGTCACGCACCCTTGATGAGTGGTCTATTTTTACGAAATATTGATAGTATTGATACACATATTCAAAGTATTGAAGCCAAAAGATATAAGTTTAATAATGATAGTGAAACTTATTTGTGGCACTGCCGTTTAGGTCATATTGGTGTAAAGCGCATGAACAAACTCCTTGCTGATGGGCTTTTGGAATCACTTGATTATGAATCACTTGATGCTTGCGAACCATGCCTCATGGGCAAGATGACTCAGACTCTGTTCTTCAGAACAATGGAACGAGCAATAGATTTATTGGAAATTATACATACTGATGTATGCAGTCCGATGAGTGTTCATGCTCACGGGAGGTATCATTATTTTCTCACCTTCACAGATGATTTGAGCAGATGTGGGTATATCTACTTGATGAAACATAAGTCTGAAACATTTGAAAAGTTCAAAGAATTTCAGAGTGAAGTGGAAAATCATCGTAACAAGAAAATAAAATGTCTATGATCTGATCGTGGAGGAGAATATTTGAGTTACGAGTTTGGTCTTCATTTGAAACAATGTGGAATAGTTTCGCAACTCACGCCACCTGGAACACCACAGCGTAATGGTGTGTCTGAACATCGTAACCGCACTTTATTAGGTATGGTGTGATCTATGATGTATCTTACTGATTTACCGCTATCGTTTTGGGGTTATGCTTTAGAGACGACTGCATTCACGTTAAATAGGGCACCATCGAAATCTGTTGAGACGACACCTTATGAACTGTGGTTTGGCAAGAAACCCAAGTTGTCGTTTATTAAAGTTTGGGGCTGCGATGCTTATGTGAAAAAGCTTCAACCTGATAAACTCGAACCCAAATCGAAGAAATGTGTCTCCATAGGATACCCAAAAGAGATTGTTGGGTACACCTTTTATCACAGATCCGAAGGCAAGATATTCGTTGCCAAGAATGGATCCTTTCTAGAGAAGGAGTTTCTCTTGAAAGAACTTGATGATTTAACTGTACATGCTCCCTTATTGGAAAGTAGTGTATCACAGAAATCAGTTCCAGTGATTCCTACACCAGTAAGTGAGGAAGCTAATGATGATGATCATGGAACTTTTGATCAAGTTACTACCGAACCTCGTAGGTCAACCATAGTAAGTTCCGCACCAGAGTGGTATGGTAATCCTGTTCGGGAAGTCATGTTACTTGACGATGACGAACCTACGAACTATGAGGAAGCGATGATGAGCCAGATTCCGCAAAATGGCTTGAGGCCATGAAATCTGAGATGGGATCCATGTACGAGAACAAAGTGTGGACTTTGGTTGAGTTGCCCGATGATCGACAAGCCATAGAGAATAAATGGATCTTCAATAAGAAGACTGACGCTGACGGTAATATTACTATATACAAAGCTCGACTTGTTGCGAAAGGTTTTCGACAAGCTCAAGGAGTTGACTACGATGAGACCTTCTCACCCGTAGCGATGCTTAAGTTCGTCTGAATCATGTTAGCAATTGCCGCATTTTATAATTATGAAATTTGGCAAATGGATGTCAAAACTGCATTCCTTAATGGATATCTTAAAGAAGAGTTGTATATGATGCAACCGGAAGGTTTTCTCGATCCAAAAGGTGCTAACAAAGTGTGCAAGCTCCAGCGATCCATTTATGGACTGGTTCAAGCCTCTCGGAGTTGGAATATACGCTTTGATAGTGTGATCAAAGCATATGGTTTTATACAGACTTTTGGAGAAGCCTGTATTTACAAGAAAGTGAGTGGGAGCTCTGTAGCATTTCTGATATTATATGTGGATGACATATTGCTGATCGGAAATGATACTGAATTTCTGAATAGCATAAAAGGATACTTGAATAAGAATTTTCAATGAAAGACCACGGTGAAGCTGCTTATATATTGGGTATCAAGATCTATAGAGATAGATCAAGACGCTTAATTGGACTTTCACAAAGCACATACCTTGATAAAGTTTTGAAGAAGTTCAAAATGGATCAAGAAAAGAAAGGGTTCTTGCGTGTGTTACATGGTGTGAAGTTGAGTCTGACTCAATGAACAACCACTGCCGAAGATAGAGAGAAAATGAAAGTCATTCCCTATGCTTTAGCAATAGGTTCTATCATGTATGCAATGTTGTGTACCAGACCTAATGTGTGCCTTTCTATTAGTTTAGCGGGGAGGTACCAAAGTAATCCAGGAGTGGATCACTAGATAGTGGTCAAGAATATCCTGAAATACCTGAAAAGGACTAAGGATACGTTTCTCGTTTATGGAGGTGACAAACAACTCGTCGTAAATGGTTACATCGATGCAAGCTTTGACACTGATCCGGATGACTCTAAGTCTCAGACCGGATACGTATTTTTATTGAATGGTGGAGCTGTCAGTTGGTGTAGTTCTAAGCAAAGCATCATAGCGGGATCTACATGGGAAACGGAGTACATAGCTGCTTTGGAAGCAACAAACGAAGGAGTTTGGATGAAGGAGTTCATATCCAATCTAGGTGCTATAACTAGTGCATCGGGTCCAATGAAAATCTTTTGTGACAACACTGGTGCAATTGCCTTGGCAAAGGAATCCAGATTTCACAAGAGAATCAAGCACATCAAAAGACGCTTCAATTCCATCCATGATCAAGTCAAGGAGGGAGACATAGAGATTTGCAAGATACATACGGATCTGAATGTTGCAGACCCGCTGACTAAGCCTCTCTCACGAGCAAAACATGATCAGCACCAAGACTCCATGGGTGTTAGAATCATTACTATGTAATCTAGATTATTGGCTCTAGTGCAAGTGGGAGACCGAAGGAAATATGACCTATAGGCAATAATAAAGTTGTTATTCATATTTCCTTATGTCATGATAAATGTTTATTATTCATGCTAGCATTGTATTAATCGTAAACTTAGTACATGTGTGAATACATAGACAAACAGAGTGTCACTAGTATGCCTCTACTTGACTAGCTCGTTAATCAAAGATGGTTAAGTTTCCTGACCATAGATATGAGTTGTCATTTGATGAACGGGGTCACATCATTAGAGAATGATGTGATTGACTTGACCCATCCGTTAGCTTAGCACTATGATCGTTTAGTTTATTGCTATTGCTTTCTTCATAACTTATACATGTTCCTATGATTATGAGATTATGCAACTCCCGAATACCGAAAGAACACTTAGTGTGCTATCAAACTTCACAACGTAAATGGGTGACTATAAAGATGCTCTACATGTGTCTCTGATGGTGTTCATTGAGTTGGCATAGATCGAGATTAGGATTTGTCATTCAGTGTATCAGAGAGGTATCTTTGGGCCCTCTCGGTAATGCACATCACTATAAGCCTTGCAAGCAATGTGACTAATGAGTTAGTTGCGGGGTGATGCATTATGGAACGAGTAGAGAGACTTGCTGTAACGAGATTGAACTAGGTATTGAGATACCGACGATCGAATCTCGGGAAAGTAACATACTGCTACCTCTTCAGCATGCGTTGGTTTTCCCTTGAAGAGGAAAGGGTGATGCAGCAAAGTAGCATAAGTATTTCCCTTAGTTTTTGAGAACAAAGGTATCAATCCAATAGGAGATAACACGCAACTCACCTAGTATCTGCACAAACAATCAAGAACCTTGCAACCAACGCGATAAAGGGGTTGTCAATCCCTTCATGGTCACTCGCAAAAGTGAGATCTGATAAAGATAGTAAGATAAATATTTTTGGTATTTTTATTGTATAGATTGAAAAGTAAAGATTGCAAAATAGTAAATGAGATGCAATGTAAATAAAAAGAGATGCAATATAATGAGAAAGCGACCCGGCGGCCATAGGTTTCACTAGTGGCTTCTGTCATGACAACATGTATTACGGTGGGTGAACAAATTACTGCCGAGCAATTGATAGAAGAGCACATAGTTATGAGAATATCTAGGAAATGATCATGAATATAGGCATCACGTCCGTGTTAAGTAGACCGAAACAATTCTGCATCTACTACTATTACTCCACACATCGACCGCTATCCAGCATGCATCTAGAGTATTAAGTTCATAAGAACAGATTAATGCATTAAGCAAGATGACATGATGTAGAGGGACAAACTCAAGCAATATGATATAAACCCCATCTTCTTATCCTCGATGGCAACAATACAATACGTGCCTTGTTGCCCCTACTGTCACTGGGAAAGGACACCGCAAGATTGAACCCAAAGCTAAGCACTTCTCCCATTGCAAGAAAGATCAATCTAGTAGGCCAAACTAAACCGAAAATTCGAAGAGACTTGCAAAGATATCAAATCATGCATATAAGAATTCAGAGAAGAACCAAATATTATTCATAGATAAACTTGATCATAAATCCACAATTCATCGGATCTCGGCAAACACACCGCAAAAAGTATTACATCGAACAGATCTCCAAGAACATCAAGGAGAACTTTGTATTGAGAACCAAAGAGACAGAAGAAGACATCTAGCTAATAACTATGGACCCGAAAGTCTGTGGTAAACTACTCACACATCATTGGAGAGGCTATGGTGTTGATGTAGAAGCCCTCCATGATCGATTCCCCCTCCGGCAGATCGTGGGAAAGGCCCAGATGGGATCTCTCACGGGTACAGAAGGTTGCGGATGTGGAAAAGTGGTTTCGTGGCTCCCCCTGATGTTTTTACGGTATAAGAGTATATATAGGTGAAAGAAGTACGTCAGTGGAGCTCCGTGGGGCCCATGAGGGTGGGGGTGCGCCTACCCCCCAGGAGCGCCCTCGTGCCTCGTGGCCGCCTTGCGGACTTCCAGACTTCCACTCCAAGTCTCCTGGATTGCGTTTGTTCCAAGAAAGATCCTCGTGAAGGTTTCGTTCCGTTTGATATTCCTTTTCTGCGAAACACTAAAATAGGCAAAAAAACAGAAACTGGCACTGGGCCTCCGGTTAATAGGTTAGTCCCAAAAATAATATGAAATAGCATATTAAATCCCATTAAACATCCAAAACAGATAATATAATAGCATGGAACAATCAAAAATTATAGATACGTTGGAGACGTATCAAGCATCCCCAAGCTTAATTCCTGCTCGTCCTCGAGTAGATAAATGATAGAAAACAGAATTTTTGATGTGGAATGCTACCTAACATAATTTTCAATGTAATTTTATTTATTGTGGCATGAATGTTCAGACCCGAAAGATTCAAGACAAAAGTTTAATATTGACATAAAAATAATAATACTTCAACATACTAACCAAGCAATTATGTCTTCTCAAAATAACATAGCCAAAGAAAGCTCATCCCTACAAAATCATATGGTTTGGTTATGCTTCATTTTCATCACACAAAATGCTCCAATCATGCACAACCCCGATGACAAGCCAAGCAATTGTTTCGTACTTTAGTATTCTAAAACGTTTTCAACTTTCACGCAATATATGAGCGCTAGCCATGGACATAGCACTATAGCTGGAATAGAATGGTGGTTGTGGAGAAGACAAAAAAGGAAGATAGTCTCACATCAACTAGGCGTATCGATGGGCTATGGAGACGCCCATCAATAGATATCAATGTGAGTGAGTAGGGGATTGCCATGCAACAGATGCACTAGAGCTATAAATGTATGAAAGCTTAACAAAAGTAACTAAGTGGGTGTGCATCCAACTTGCTTGCTCACGAAGAGCTAGGGCAATTTGAGGAAGCCCATCATTGGAATATACAAGCCAAGTTCTATAACGAAAAATTCCCACTAGTATATGAAAGTGACAACATAAGAGACTCACTATAATGAAGATCAAGGTGCTACTTTGAAGCACAAGTGTGGAAAAAGGATAGTAACATTGCCCCTTCTCTCTTTTTCTCTCATTTTTTTGTTTGGGCCTTCTCCTTTTTTATGGCCTCTTTTTATTTATTTTTATTTTTCGTCCGGAGTCTCATCCCGACTTGTTGGGAAATCATAGTCTCCATCATCCTTTCCTCACATGGGACAATGCTCTAATAATGAAGATCATCACACTTTTATTTACTTACAACTCGATACTTAGAACAAAATATGACTCTATGTGAATGCCTCCGGCGGTGTACTGGGATGTGCAATGAATCAAGAGTGACATGTATGAAAAATTATGAATGGTGGCCATGCCACAAAAACGATGTCAACTACATGATCATGCAAAGCAATATGACTATGATGAAGCGTGTCATAATAAACGGAACGGTAGAAAGTTGAATGTCAATATATCTCGGAATGGCCATGGAAATTCCATAATAGGTAGGTATGGTGGCTGTTTTGAGGTAAATGATGGGTTTATGGTACTGGCGAAAGTTGCATGGCACAAGAGAGGCTAGCAATGGTGGAAGGGTGAGAGTGCGTATAATCCATGGACTCAACATTAGTCATAAAGAACTCACATACTTATTGCAAAAATCTACTAGTCATCAAAACCAAGCACTACGGGCATCTCCTAGGGGGATAGATTGGTAGGAAAAGACCATCGCTCGTCCCCGACCGCCACTCATAAGGAAGGCAATCAAAGAAACACCTCATGCTTCAAATTTTTCACACAACGGTTACCATACGTGCATGCTACAGGACTTGCAAACCTAGACACAAGTATTTCTAAATTTCACAATTACTCAACTAGCACGACTCTAATATCACCATCTTCATATCTCAAAACAATCATCAAGTATCAAACTTCTCATAGTATTCAATGCACTCTATATGAAAGTTTTTATTATACCCATCTTGAATGCCCATCATATTAGGACTAATTTTATAACCAAAGAAAATTACCATGCTGTTCTAAAAGACTCTCAGAATAATATAAGTGAAGCATGAGAGATCAATAATTTCTATAAAATAAAACCACCACCGTGCTCTAAAAAGATACAAGTGAAGCACTAGAGCAAAATTATCTAGCTCAAAAGATATAAGTGAAGCACATAGAGTATTCTAATAAATTCCGATTCATGTGTGTCTCTCCCAAAAAGGTGTGTACAGCAAGGATGATTTTGGTAAACTAAAACGCAAAGACTCAAATCATACAGGACGCTCCAAGCAGAACATATATCATGTTGTGAATAAAAATATAGCCTCAAGTAAAGTTACCGATTGACGAAGACGAAAGAGGGGATGCCTTTCGGGGCATCCCCAAGCTTAGGCTTTTGGTTGTCCTTGAATTTTACCTTGGGGTGCCTTTGGCATCCCCAAGCTTAGGCTCTTTCCACTCCTTATTCCAAAATCCATCAAATCTTTACCCAAAACTTGAAAACTTCACAACACAAAACTTAACAGAAAATCTCATGAGCTCCGTTAGTATAAGAAAACAAATCAGCACTTTAATGTACTGTAATGAACTCATCCTTTATTTATATTGGTGTTAAACCTAATGTATTCCAACTTCTCTATGGTTCATACCCCAGATACTACTCATAGATTCATCAAAATAAGTAAACAACACACGAAAAACAGAATCTGTCAAAACATAATAGTCTGTAGAAATCTGGAGGTTTCGAATACTACTGTAACTGCAAAAATTATAAAAAATTAGAAGGACCTAAATAATTTGTATATTGATCTACTGCAGTTGGAATTGGTATTTTATCGCTCTCTGGTAAAAAACGAAAATTATTTTTGAGAGCGCATACTTTCTGTTTTTATCAGCTAGATCAAACAATAATCACCCAAGAAGATCCTAAAGGCTTTACTTGGCACAAACACTAATTAAAACATAAAAACACAATCATAACATAGGCTAGATAAATTATTTATTACTAAACAAGAACAAAAAGTAAAGAACAAAACTAAAATTGGGTTGCCTCCCAACAAGCGCTGTCATTTAAAGCCCCTCGCTAGGTATAAAAGCAAGAATAGATCTAGGTATTGTCAACTTTGGTATGCAATCCATAAGTGGCTCTCATAATTGATTCATAAGGAAATTTAATTTTATTTCTAGGAAAGTGTTCCATGCCTTTCCTTAACGAAATTGAAATCTAGTATTTCCTTCTTTAATATCAGTAATTGCACCAAACGTTCTAAGGAAAGGTCTACCAAGAATAATAGGACATGTAGGATTGCAATCTATATCAAGAATGATGAAATCACATAATTCCTATTTGAAACAATCAGAACATCATTAATCCTTACCATAGGTTTCTTAATGGTGGAATCCGAAGATGCAAATTTAAAGAACAGTCATCAAATTCATGGAAACCTAACACATCACACAAAGTTTTTGGAACCGTGGAAACACTAGCACCCAAATCACACAAAGCATAACACTCATAATCTTTAATCTTAATTTTAATAATAGGTTTCCACTCATCATAAAGTTTTCTACGAATAGAAACTTCTAGTTCAAGCTTTTCTTCATAGGATTGCATTAAAGCTCAATGATATGTTTAGTAAAAGCTTTATTTTGATTATAAGCATGATGGAAATTTAACACAGATTGCAACAAGGAAATACAATCTATCAAAGAGCAATTATCATAATTAAAGTCCTTGAAATCCAAAATAGTGGGTTCATTGCTATGTAAAGTTTTTCCCTCTTCAATCCGACTTTTTTTAATTTTAGCGTCAAGATCTAAAAACTCTGAATCATTGGGACACCTTTTAACTAAAGCTGACTCATCTCCAGTCCCATCTTTATCAAGATTCATATTGGAAAACAAAGATTTAATAGGAGATACATCAATCACTTTTAGATCTTCATCATTATTATCATGAAAACTAGAAGAACACGCTTTCACAAAGCAATCTTTTTAGCACGCATCCTAGCGGTTCTTCCCTTGCACTCATCAATGAAAATTCTCATGGCTTTGAGAGACTCATTGATGTCATGCTTAGGTGGAATAGATCTAAGTTTCAAAGAATCAACATCAAGAGAAATTCTATCCACGTTCCTAGACAACTCATCAATCTTAAGCAATTTTTCTTCAACCAAAGCATTGAAATTCTTTTGCGAACTCATAAAATTCTTTAACACTAGTATCAAAATCAGAGGGCATATTATTAAAATTTCCATAAGAGTTGTTGTAGGAATTACCATAATTATTTAGAGGAATTGTTAGGAAACGACCTAGAATTAAAGTTTCTTCTATACACGTTGTTACCAAAATTGTTCCTACGAACAAAATTCACATCATTAGATTCATTGTAACATCCCAAATTTTCAATTTGGAATGTTATACACTAGATCATCATTGCATATCATATTTTGTTACATTCTGGTTGATCCTAGAAATTCTACGCAACTCAAGAACCCTTGGAGAGAGTTGGGGATTTCGTTATTTTCATATTTGAGTTTTGTCAAATTTTGAAAATAGGATCATTTGATTTTATTTATTTTATCTTCAGTTATTTCTATTACAAAAATATGAGAGAGGGAATAAAATGACTTTCCCAAAATAAAGAAATATTGAGGATTTAATAAAAAAATCAAATAAGATTATTTTGATTTTATTTGCTATTTATTTGTATTAGGGAAAAATGCACGTTTTTCAAAATTTCATTTAGGCCCCAAATAAATGTTCATCCTGTGCGGCTTGATTTTAGAAGCCGGGGAAAATTTATTTCGGGATTTTTGGAGTCCGTTTAGTATTCCTTTTGTTTTTTTCTGAGCGTAATTATTTAAAAAAAAGAGTCTGAACCGACCTTGGGCCGTAACCGGCCAGGACTCCGCCTGGCCGGGCCTTCAAATAGCGCCCCGAGGCCAGCCCAAGCCGCGCCCCGCCCCCGAAACCCTAACACTAGGCCGCGCCGCTGCCGCCCGCGCCGCCGCCGCCCAAAGCCGCGCCACCGCCGCCGCCCACGCCGCCCGCCGCCTCGCCGCCGCCCCGTCGCCCGCGCCGCGCCGCTCGCCGCCGCCGCCGGATCCGCCGCTGCCGGAGGTAGTTTTTTCGCCGCCGGTTTTTTAGAAAACCGATCAGTTTTCCGTCGGTTTTGTTTGGTTTTTTTAGTTTCGGTTTTTTTAAATAGATCGGTTTTACGGTTTCTTTAATTAACGAGTGTTCGTCCGTTCGTTCGTTTTAACGAACGTTCGTCGTTTTTTTCTTTTTCTCGGATTAAATCCGTGATTTTTCTGATCGCGATTCCTGATCCGATTTTCGTTTTAGTCTAACTTTTCGCTCGTTTATCGAAATCAGGCTATTCAAGCGCCTGGAGTTTGTCTCGAAACCCTCTTTCCGTTTAACCAACTCAAATAAGTTTTTGCCACTGTAAAAATTTCCCTAGATCCAAAATAGTAAACGAAGCCTGTTTCTTTTGCCGTTTGTCTTTCGTTGCTTCGTTCGATTTGATTCTTTTTGCCAACCGGAGTTCTTAAGTTGAACTTTCTGGTTAGATCTCTTATTTGAGTTTTACCTATGCATTAGTTGAGTACTTATTAGTACTTATTGTATGCTTGTTTGTTTTTGCGATAGAGATACCCGGAGTGCGCCTGCTTGCTATCTTGACTAGGTTTCGCGGATCATCAGCAAGGCAAGTAACACTTTGATCATACCTTTTCTACTACCCAGTTTTATCGCATTAGATCAATCCTCACACATTGCATGATTAGGATAATTAAATTGGGATGGGAAGTAGATGAGGTAGTACCTATTACCTGTTATTATCAAACCTTTGGGAGTTACTTCTACGTTTGCTTATTATGCCATGCTATGCTAGTAGACGTGGATTGGGTGAGTGTATCCATGACAGATGTGATATTGTTAATTAATGGTTTATCTAAGGTGGCAACTTAAACACACATCTGGGTGGATTGAGGCACCTGGGTATTCCAGGATTGCCTGTTTTTCTTTATGGACCGCCACCCAGGCTCAAAGGGATCATGAGATTATTCATGCTAGAAACTTCCGTGTGCAGCCACAAGCTATTATGGGCTCTAGCATAGTTGATTAAGTGTGCGAACTCTTAAGTGGTAGACTAGCAGATGTAGGGGAAAGTAGGTGTAACGGTCTACCCATCGTAAGGTGCTAGCGCTTCTGAAAGACTATGTCTCGGTCATCCGTCTTCTCAAACACCATGTAGTGCGAGAAACCAAACGGAGGCGATCGAGTCTTGTGGGAAAGTGCGCAAACCTCTGCAGAGTGTATAAACTAATCATGATTAGCCGTGTCCCCGGTTATGGACATCTTGAGTATCTAGTACTTGGATTATCATGTGAATCTCACATGTTACTCTAAAATTTAATTTTGTTGGGTTTTTTAATGATGATGCTTAATTGGGATTGAGAATGCTGTCAACCATTCTCAATGTTTAACAACTACCATGATAGTTAAATAAAATTTATTCCTTTGCAGTAGGGAAAAATTGGCTTTACGCAAAACTGTAACCATAGAGCTTTCCACCAGCCAAATATGCATATAGTATAGCTATGTTTCATTCCATTACTCTCTATGTGTTACTTTGCCAGCATATTCCATGTGTTTCCATGTGCTGACCCATTTCAGGCTGCAATGTTAATGTTGCAGACTTTTCATACGATGATTAAGGTGGTTTTAGGTCGTGGTTCTATACTCAGTGATGCCGTTGGAGTTGATGGACTCACTTATCTTCCAAGCCTTCCGCTGTTATCATTATTAGATGGCCTTAAGCCATATTTATTGTAATAAGTTCTCTTTTGAGACACTCGATGTAATAAGTGTGTGATTGCTACTCTGTTATAAATCCTTCAAGTACTGTGTGGTGTCAGCATTACTGATCCAGGGATGACACCTGAGCACAGAGATTGGACCGTTTGAGGTCTGGTCGCTACAAGATGGTATCAGAGCACACGCTGACTATAGGACACGACCACTAAGCAAAAGACCTAGATCACTACTCACTCTCTTCTCTTTCTGACTTCTCATCTTTTCTACTCTTTTAGGATGGCGGATGCAAGGAACAAGTTCACGCAACCGGATGAAGATACACCCTTTGGACGTCACTTGAAGGAAGTCACTACATACCTGAACATAGGAGTACCAAGCTTCACCGGAACCTACAACGCCACTTTACCTGAAGAAGAGTGTTGGATGATTCAAGTTCAAGTTCCAGGAAAGACGTTCATGCCAGTCACTGAGCCCATAGAGTTTTCTTTTGATGAACCAACTTGGAGTCTAGGAAAGAGCATGGCAGCTCACATCGCCATGGGACGCATTGGAGAAGTTTACCGCAATGATCTCAAGGATACTATATACCAGATTTGTGGGCGCCGAGATGAGCACTAGGAGATGATCAGCACCAGAAAGGATAGATCAGTTGCAGCTTTTATCCAGGAGTTAAACCAGCACATTTGACGTCAGGAGAACCAGATGTGCACCGACATGATAGATCTGAAGAAGGCGAGGACAAGAATCAAGGAACTGGAGGAAGAACTCAAGGCTACACGTGAAGATTATGAAGAGGAAATCGTAGTATTAGTGGAGAAGAATGACGATCTGATCAAGAAGATCGGAATATTTATGGGAGGCCCTACACTAGTAGAAGAAGATGAAGAACCCAAGGAGATTCGCCCGGAAGACTACATCATCATCGATGACACCGACTCGGATCCAGATGATAGCGATGATGACTATGTTGGAGCAGATATCATGGAGTCTGCAACCGAAGAATATTTTTAGTAGACCACCTCATCAGTAGTAGTAGTAGTCCACCATGTAAATATAGTAGTCCGAGCACTTTTGCGATAATTAGATCGATTGTATGCCCTTGTTTGATTGATTGAATGAAGTGAATTGTCTGCTTTTGCCTCATGTGCATATGGGTATTGTTTTCCCTTTAGACCCCTCTATTCTTAAATCTCATCTTTTCTAAACCCTCAGATGCCTCCGAGACGTGACCCCGGATTTACCTTCCCACCGGAGCTCACCCAGTTGATCCAGCAGCAGAACACATTGATGCAGTTGCTAGTCCAGAATCAGAATCAGGGGAACAACAACAACAACCCACCACCACCACCACCTATTGATCACTTAGCCCGTTTTCTTAGGCTAAATCCGCCGGTGTTCTCCAGTAGCACCGAGCCGATAGTAGCAGATGATTGGCTCCGCAAGACAGCTAGAGAGTTGACCACAACAGGATGCACGGATGCGGAAAAGGTGAAGTTTGCCGCACATCAGCTTGAAGGACCCGCAGCATCATGGTGGGATAATTTCACATTCACTTTCCCTGTCGACACTGTCACGTGGGACCAGTTTCAGCAGGCTTTTCGAACTGCCCATGTTTTAGCAGGAGCTATGGCCATGAAGAAGCGAGAGTTTCGCAACTTGCACCAAGGAGGACGGACAATTGGCCAGTATGTGGAGGACTTTAGTAAATTAGCATGTTATGCCCCAGATGACATTGCTACGGATGCAGCTAAGCAGGAGAAGTTTCTGGAAGGACTGAATGATGAGTTGAGCATGCAGTTGATGGTAGCAACCTTCAACAATTACCAGGAGTTGGTAGATCGTGCTCTCATGATTGAAGGGAAGCAGCAGCAGATTGAGAATCGCAAGAGGAAGTATGGACAAGGGAAGCACAATTCAGGAGCTCAGCAGAAGCCACGTTTTACCCCTAGACCGGGAGGACATTTTCAGCATACCCATGGAGGAGGTAGCTTGCACAATCCTAATGGACCAAGAATGGTAATGGGAATGGAGGAAGCAACGGCCAGAACCGCACCAACCCATCGACCCCAGCCAAGAGAGACCTGAGCCAAGTCACTTGTTTTAAGTGCCAGAAGACCGTACATTATGCCAATGAATGTCCTGAATCATAGAATGGTAATGGAAATGGAAGATCTGGGAAGAAGCCGAACCCTTTCAACAGGGGACAGGTGAACCATGTTAACGTGGAGGAGGTTGAAGAGCAGCCGGATGCAGTAATCGGTAAGTTTTTGGTTAAGTCATTTACTACGCTCGTTCTTTTTGATACTGGTGCATCGCATTCATACATATCAAGGGGATTTGTGGATAAGTATAACCTGCCCACCAAAGTTCTTAGAACACCTATGTTAGTAAGCTCACCAGGAGCGGAGTATATGGCTAGCCAAGGATGTTTTCAAGTGCCATTAAGTATAGGTAGGCATGTGTTTCCCTCGGATTTGATAATATTGGAATCACAAGGTTTGGATGTAATTCTGGGTATGGATTGGTTGTCGATGTATGGAGGAAACATCGATTGCGCCAGTAAGTCGATCTTGCTTACCACCCCAGAAGGGAGAAGGATCAAGTATGTATCCCGGCATGTGCCGAAGAGGACTCAAGTAAATTGTTTAACAAGAGTTGTGCAGGAGGAAGTACCAGTAGTGAAGGATTTCCCCGATGTATTTCCAGAAGAGTTGCCAGGCATGCCACCGGATAGAGATATTGAGTTTTTGATTGAGCTTTTGCCAGGCACAGGGCCAATATCAAAGAGACCATATAGGATGCCCGCAAAGGATTTGGTGGAGATTAAGAAGCAGATTAAGGAGATACTGGATAAAGGATATATTCTCCCAAGTTCTTCGCCTTGGGGATCGCCAGTACTTCTAGTGGAGAAGAAGGATGGATCGTTAAGGATGGTTGTTGATTATCGAGGATTGAATGAAGTAACCATCAAGAACAAGTACCCACTACCAATGATCAATGATCTGTTTGATCGATTGCAAGGAGCTAAGGTATTTTCCAAGATCGATCTGCGATCAGGATACCATCAGTTGAAGATTCGAGAACAGGATATACCTAAGACGGCTTTTACCACCAGGTATGGGCTGTACGAGTATACCGTTATGTCATTTGGTCTCACTAACGCACCTGCATATTTTATGAACATGATGAACAAAGTGTTTATGGAGTTCTTGGATAAGTTCGTCGTATTGTTCATTGATGATATCCTGGTTTACTCGAAAAATGAAGAGGAGCATAAGGAGCATTTGCGTTTGGTACTCGGAAAGCTCAGAGAACATCAATTATATGCCAAGTTTAGCAAATGTGAGTTTTGGTTGAAAGAAGTTGGATTTCTCGGACACGTTATATCCGGAGAAGGTATAGCAGTAGATCCCACTAAAGTTGATACTGTGACCAATTGGAAAGCCCCAACAACAGTTGGAGAGATCCGGAGTTTTCTTGGACTCGCAGGATACTACCGGAGGTTTATTGAGAATTTCTCAAAGATTGTGAAGCCTATGACGGAGTTGTTGAAGAAGGATACCAAGTTCAAATGGACTGAGGAATGTGAGGCCAGTTTCCAAGAGTTGAAGAAACGTTTGGTTACCTCACCAGTATTGATTTTACCGGATCAGACCAAGGATTATGAGGTGTATTGTGACGCTTCACGTCGAGGACTTGGAGCAGTGCTTATGCAGGAAGGAAGAGTTGTTTCATATGCCTCACGACAGCTTAAGCCCCATGAGTTGAATTATGCTACGCATGATTTGGAGTTAGCAGCCGTAGTGCATGCATTGAAGACCTGGAGACATTTTCTGATTGGAAACCATTGTGAGGTGTACACGGATCACAAGAGTTTGAAGTATATTTTCACACAAAAGGAGTTGAACCTCAGACAAAGGAGATGCTTGGAGCTCATCAAGGATTATGATATGAAATTGCATTATCACCCCGGAAAAGCTAACGTAGTAGCTGACGGTTGAGACGTAAGAGCCACGTCAACACCCTAATGACGGGAGATTTACTAAGGGAGTTAGCCGAAAATCTTCGAGAGCTATGTTTGGAAATAGTTCCAAGAGGCTATGTAGCAGCATTGGAGATTCAGTCTACTTTGATGGATAAGACAGAGAATCTCAAAAGACTGACAAGGAGATTGCTTCTATTAAGGAGAAAATGAGCAAAGGAAAAGCTAAGAGATTTCGTGAGGATGAGCACGATACCTTATGGTTTGAAGACCGTGTCTATGTACCAAATGATTCAGAGATCAGGAAGTTAATTTTACAAGAGGCCCATGATTCACCGTATTCGATTCACCCAGGAAATACCAAGATGTATTTGGATTTGAAGGATATTTTCTGGTGGACTGGAATGAAGAAGGATATTGCGGAATATGTAGCAGTTTGTGATGTATGTCAGAGAGTAAAGGTAGAGCATCAGAAGCCATCCGGATTGCTACAGCCATTGCCGATACCCGAATGGAAGTGGGATAAGCTATGCATGGATTTTATTACAGGATTTCCCAGAACACGTTCAGGCTATGACTCGATATGGGTTGTAGTCGATCGTTTGACAAAGGTAGCTCATTTCATTCCAGTGAAGACTACCTATACCAGTGCAAAGTTGGCAAAGATATACACGACTAGAATCGTTTGTCTGCATGGAGTTCCAAGGAGCATAGTATCAGATAGAGGAACCCAATTTGCCTCAAAGTTCTGGAATCAGTTGCATGAAACTTTGGGTACCAGACTGGAGTTTAGCACAACTTTCCACCCGCAGACAGATGGATAGACCGAGAGAGTCAATCAGATTTTGGAGGATATGCTAAGAGCTTGTGCGCTAGATTACAGATCTAGCTGGGACGAGAATTTGCTGTATGCAAAGTTTTCTTACAACAACAGCTATCAATCCAGTTTGAAGATGGCCCCTTTCGAAGCCTACGGAAGGAGGTGCAGGACCCCATTGTCATGGGATGAAGTTGGAGATCGCCAGTTGTTTGGACCGGATCTGATAAAGGAGTCTGAACAAAAAGTGAAATTGATTCGCGATAGGCTCAAGGTAGCTCAATCCAGACAGAAGAGTTATGCAGATTCTAAATGCAAGGAGACAGTTTACGAAGTCGGAGACCGAGTTTATCTTCGAGTATCACCACTTCGAGGAGTTAAGCGCTTTGGAGTTAAGGGAAAGTTAGCGCCCCGTTTTGTAGGGCCCTACAAAGTTTTGGAGCGTTTGGGAGAAGTAGCCTATAAGTTGGAATTGCCCGAAGGATTGTCAGGAGTTCACAACGTGTTCCACGTATCCCAGTTGAAGAAGTGCCACGCAGAGATGGCTGATATACCGCTGAGAGATACAGTACGACTGGAAGCAATTCAGTTGGATAGTGATTTGACCTATGAGGAGAAACCAGTTAAGATTCTAGAGTATGTCAGTCGAGTCACCCGCAGCAAGGTTATCAAGTCTTGCAAGGTTCAGTGGAGCCACCACACGGAGGATGAAGCCACCTGGGAACGAGAGGAAGATTTGCTGAAGGACCACCCTCACCTATTTTCTAGCCAACCCGAATCTCGAGGGCGAGATTCATCCTAAGGGGGGTAGGTTTGTAACATCCCAAATTTTCAATTTGGAATGTTATACAATAGATCATCATTGCATATCATATTTTGTTGCATTCTGGTTGATCCTAGAAATTCTACGCAACTCAAGGACCCTTGGAGAGATTTGGGGATTTCGTTATTTTCCTATTTGAGTTTTCTCAAATTTTGAAAATAGGATCATTTGATTTTATTTATTTTATCTTCAATTATTTCTATTACAAAAATATGAGAGAGGGAATAAAATGACTTTCCCAAAATAAAGAAATATTGAGGATTTAATAAAAAATCAAATAAGATTTTTTGGTTTTATATGCTATTTTATTTGTATTAGGGAAAAATGCGCATTTTTCAAAATTGCATTTAGGCCCCAAATAAATGTTCATCCTGTGCGGCTTGATTTTAGAAGCCGGGGAAAATTTATTTCGGGATTTTGGGAGTCCGTATAGTATTCCTTTGTTTTTTCTGAGCGTAATTATTTTAAAAAAAGAGTCCGAACCGACCTTGGGCCGTAACCGGCTAGGACTCCGCCTGGCCGGGCCTTCAAATAGCGCCCCGAGGCCCCGAGGCCAACCCAAGTCGCGCCCCGCCCCCGAAACCCTAACCCTAGGCCGCGCTGCCGCCTCGCCGCCGCCCCACCGCCCGCGCCACGCCGCTCGCCGCCATCGCCGGATCCGCCGCCGCCGGAGGTAGTTTTTTCGCCGCCGGTTTTTTTTAGAAAACCGATCGGTTTTGTTTGTTTTTTTAGTTTCGGTTTTTTTAAATAGATCGGTTTTCCGGTTTATTTAATTAGCGAGCGTTCCTCCGTTCGTTCGTTTTAATGAACGTTCGTCGTTTTTTTCTTTTTGTCGGATTAAATCCATGATTTTTCTGATCGCGATTCCTGATCCGATTTTCGTTTTAGTCTAACTTTTCGCTCGTTTATCGGAATCAGGCGATTCAAGCGCCTGGAGTTTCGTCTCGAAACCCTCTTTCCGTTTAACCAACTCAAACAAGTTTTTTCCACTGTAAAAATTTCCCTAGATCCAAAATAGTAATCAAAGCATGTTTCCTTTGCCATTTGTCTTTCGTTGCTTCGTTCGATTTGATTCTTTTTGCCAACCGGAGTTCTTAAGTTGAACTTTCTGGTTAGATCTCTTATTTGAGTTTTACCTGTGCATTATTTGAGTACTTATTGTATGCTTGTTTGTTTGCGATAGAGTACCCGGAGTGCGCCGCTTGCTACTTCGAATCACTAGGTTTCCCGGATCATCAGCAAGGCAAGTAACACTTTGATCATGCTTTCCCACTACCCAGTTTTATTGCATTAGATCAATCCTCACACATTGCATGATTAGGATCTAATTAAATTGTGGGTTTGGGAAGTAGTTGAGGTAGTACCTATTACCTGTTATTATCAAACCTTTGGGAGTTACTTCTACGTTTGCTTATTATGCCATGCTATGCTAGTAGACGTGGATTGGGTGAGTGTATCCATGATAGATGTGATATTGTTAATTAATGGTTTATTTAAGGTGGCAACTTAAATACATATCTGGGTGGATTGAGGCACCTGGGTATTCCAGCGATTGCCTATTTTTCTTTATGGACCGCCACCCAGGCTCAAAGGGATCATGAGATTATTCATGCTAGAAACTTTCGTGTGCAGCCACAAGCTATTATGGGCTCTAGCATAGTTGACTAAGTTGTGCGAACTCTTACAGTGGTAGACTAGAAGATGTAGGGGAAGGTAGGTGTAACGGTCTACCCGGTCGTAAGGTGCTAGCGCTTCTGAAAGACTATGTCTCGGTCATCCGTTTCTTAAACACCATGTAGTGCGAGAAACCAAACGGAGGCGATCGAGTCTTGTGGGGAAAAGTGCGCAAACCTCTGCAGAGTGTATAAACTAATCATGATTAGCCGTGTCCCCGGTTATGGACATCTTGAGTATCTAGTACCTGGATTATCATGTGAATCTCAACATGTTACTCTAAAATTAATTTTGTTGGGTTTTGTTTAATGATGATGCTTAATTGGGATTGAGAATGCTGTCAACCATTCTCAATGTTTAACAACTACCATGATAGTTAAATAAAATTTATTCCTTTGCAGTAGGAAAAAATTGGCTTTACGCAAAACTGTAACCATAGACCTTTCCACCAGCCAAATATGCATATAGAATAGCCTATTTCATTCCATTACTCTCTATGTGTTACTTTGCCAGCATATTCCATGTGCTGACCCGTTTCAGGCTGCAATGTTAATGTTGCAGACTTTTCATACGATGATTAAGGTGGTTTTAGGTCGTGGTTCTATACTCAGTGATGCCATTGGAGTTGATGGACTCACTTATCTTCCAAGCCTTCCGCTGTTATCATTATTAGATGGCCTTAAGCCATATTTATTGTAATAAGTTCTATTTTGAGACACTCAATGTAATAAGTGTGTGATTGCTACTCTGTTATAAATCCTTCAAGTACTGTGTGGTGTCAGCATTACTGATCCAGGGATGACACCTGAGCACAGAGATTGGACCGTTTGAGGTCTGGTCGCTACACTCATTATTATTCTCAATCAAATTGGACAAAGGCATATCATTAGGATCACAAGAAGCACTCTTATTAGCAAACAATTTCATAAGTTCATCCATCTTTCCACTCAAAACATTAATCTCTTCAATCGCATGAACTTTTTTACTAGTGGATCTTTCGATGTGCCATTGAGAATAATTAACCATAATATTATCTTGGAGTTTAGTAGCTTCTCCTAAAGTGATTTCCATAAAAGTGCCTCCGCAGCCGAATCTAAAAGATTTCTAGAAGCAAAATTCAATCTGGCATAAAAAATTGTATAATCATCCATAAATTCAAACCATGTGTAGGGCAATTACGTATCGTTAATTTCATCCTCTCCCAAGCTTGTGCAACATGCTCATGATCAAGTTGCTTAAAATTCATACTATCATTTCTAAGAGAGTTGATCTTAGCGGGAGGAAAATACTTAGAGATAAAATATTCTTTGCACTTATTCCATGAATCAATACTATTTTTACACTACTACAGGATGCTGCTAACACGACACTACAATCAGAGACCCTTCGAGAAACTGTGTGCGATGCCATAATCGCAAATGGTGGTGTATGAAAACCATCAGAAATGTATAAAACGTTTGTGATGGAGGACGCATCAAACACGGTTCAGATTTTAGTTGCATTTGCGATGAAGGGCATATGGTTCAGTTCAATTAACTGTATGCGGTGAGGAGGAACAAAAGAAACGGGCAGCCAGATGAAGGCATGTGCGATACACAGCATACGGTTCACTCGGATGAACTGTTCGTGATTAGGCAACACAAAAGAAACGGGCAGCCAGATGAAGATGTGTGTGATATACAACATATAGTTCACTCGGATGAACTGTTTGTGATTAGGCAACACAAAAGAAATGGTCAGCCAGATCAAGGTATGTGCGATATACGACATGCAGTCCACTCGGATGAACTGTTTGCGTTGACACAAGAGAACAAAAATGGTTCAACTTAACAAGACGTGTGTGTTGTGCGATGGGATTGCATGTGGTTCTCTCGGCCCTTGTCGTCAGTGTGTGACCTCTGTGGCAACCCTTCACTCCCAAGGCGCCTCTTCGTGTACCGTGGCAACCGTCCACCGACTCTTCGCCTTTCCCTGTCGATTTGGAACTGTTGTCGCACACTAGCTCTTCCTCCCTCCTCCATTTGCCTTCACCCTTCCTTCTACCATTGTTTGATCATCTTCTCCATGGAGGGAACAAGCCGGAAACGACCCCGTTATTCTTGCCCCGATCTGAATGATGACGCGGTGGAGGAACTCATTGATCGGTGCGACGTCATCACCTCGGCTAGCATGGAAGGTTCGTTCAAGACCATTCTTGCCTCAACTAATAACATCATTACAAGGAACCCATGGGTCCAGGAGCGGTTTGATATCCCCTATCTTCTTCGCCGTGACCATGCTGACTGGCGCGGGGACGAGGGAAGCCTCACCTTGTGTAAGTTGATGCCGCTTGATAATGATACGTATAATGTTAAGATGCCATCGCTTGAGGGCAAGGCTTGGGAAGGCGCAAATGGAGATTGGGTTGTTTATATTGGGTACAACTGTGAGTGGGAACTTGTGAATGTGTACACTCGTCACCGGGTTCCACTTCGAAAAATCTCAGACGACTGCCCAGAGGTTGAGTACACCGGTATTCTATGTGAGTTCAAATACGATCATGCTGACTGTCGTCTACGGAAGATAACAATTTGTTGAGTTCCCAATCGCTCTTGGGGTTATAGGAATGCTTATGTTGTCGCTATCTTCGACAAGCTTGTTGCCGTCCTTCATGGTACGACTCGATGGATATTGCTCAAAAATCAGTTTCTATACATGGATGAGTACTGTGATGCAATTCAATACGAGGGTCTTGTGTTTGCTTCCACCACTCATGGCACTATTTTTGCATGGAATCCTCATGATTTCGGTATGTTTGTCTTCCACTGTAATTATAATTGTTTCATCCACATGCATGCGGGTTAGCTAGTTTCCCTTTACTAATTAACCTTCTTGTGTTTCCAAGGTCCTATGAACATTCCACCACCTATACTTGAAAATTGTATTCACGAGCATGAGGACGAGCAGGACCCATATACTCAGTGGCGCCTGGCAACTTATTTTGATGGATCACCTCTTCTTGTCTGTATACGGGGCACTGCTGATGTTACTAAGGAAGCAGGTGTTGTCTCGTATGGTCACACTCTCCGGACCTATTCCAACATCCATTATAGGGTATTCGGGATGGATACTGGTGTACTAGCGCCAACATGTTCTCCCTGGTTCAGTATTGAAAGTCTTGGAGCAAACTTGCTCTTCCTTGGACAAAACTATCCACTAATGGTGGAAGGCGATCCAGCTGCTGTTGACACAACATTACTACCATTTATGAGAAGAAACTGTATCTATACCTTGGACATTACTATGCTTCCCTACCGTCCCAATATGGGTATTGAAATAGGCCGCTTCAGCCTGGATGATCAGTCCTGCGTTGGTCTCGAGATTGACAGTAGCTGGCCCTTCCTAGAGAATCACTTCTGGTTCAAAGCAAGCATTTCCAATGCCGACAAGTGGTTGAGCTGAAGTTCATTTCATCGCTTTGTTATTTGTTGTGTGAGAAAAACTTTACTAGAATGTTTTGTTGGAAATGATCTGTAATCCAACGTGTATCCTCATTGTCGTTGTGGGTTGATGACTTGTTGTATGTAATCAATGGTACATTTGCATATGCGTCCATGAACTCACGCCTACTAGTGGTGTCCATATGAACAGTGCTAGAGATTTTAGTTGCAAAAATTAGATAGTGCTAGTGATTTGTAGCTACATATTTTGACAAATCGCAGTGTTATAAGGTTGACAAATGGCAATGTTACTAGATAAACAAATGTCAATCTTTCCAGTTTGAGAAATGGCAACATACCCAAAATGACAGATATGCAAATCTTACTGAATTGTTTGTACGTGGTTGCACACGGGTCATGCAAAACAACCGTTTGCGTTGAAGGGGTGCAGAAATCCTGCACGGTACATTTTCCCTTGGCTTCCTGGGGAAGCTGTCGGTTTGCATATGGGTGTTCTAACTAAAACTTTTGCGATGACTGTTTTATATTTAAAAACCGTTGACTTTTTTTAAGAAAATCGTTTGATAAGTATGTACATTAAGACAGAAAAACACAAGTTCGTTCAAACCATATCTTTCATTCAGTCACACTGCGAATTTATATTCATATGATCGAGAATTCGAGATACAGTATTAAATCCCAAAAAAACTATTTCCGGCGGCGGCGGAGGCGGCGTGCCGTGCCGTCGTTGTCGTCCTCCGGGACGCCGTTGTTGAAGTCTTCAAGGTAGCACAAAATGTTCTTCACTTGTAAATCAAACATCATGTCGTCGTGTGATCGACAGGCGGGGCGCGGGAGGACGGCAACTGGCGCTGCTGAGAGGTAGCGGTCGATGGCAGCGTCCCATGCCGCTGAGGGGGGCACACGGGCACGGGCACGGCGGGTGCAGCCAAACGCATGGGGACCGGCACCGCGGTGGGTGGAGGGGCGCGCACGGGCGCGGCGGGTGCAGCCAAACGCACGGGGGCCGGCGCCACAGTGGGTGGAGGGGCGCGCACGGGCACGGGCACTGGCGCTGGCATGTACACGATCTCGCGCGGGTCCGCGGAGACCTCGCTGACGCCCACGGCTTCCAGCTCTGCGATAGTGCTCGGCGACCAGCCCGTCAATTCTACGGGGATGGTCGCTGGCGCGGGCGTGAGGATGGGAGCTGGGACGGGAGCGGGGGCAGCAACCGCCGCGGCCAGCTCGTTCTGGGCCATGTCCATGAGTCCCCATTCCTCCTTATTTTATATCTCCTCCGGCTCGGAGTCGACTTCACCAAACTTGAAGACTAGTGGTAGATGATCATTCTGCGCCATGGCGGTGGAGGTCTACAGGGGGAGAGGAATGGGAGGCGAACAGTAAGGCCGCCTATATTAAACAACGGCTCGGGCGCCATTAATGGAGAGGAAGGCGGGCGGCCATGGAAGTCAAAGGGCTCGCTTCCCAGTGAGCCTGCGCAGCGTATAGCTCGCACACTTCCCGGTGAGCCTGCACATTGGAGGACAGCTTGCACGCCTCTCGGTCAGCCTGTGCACCGGACTGCGCTCGCACGCCTCCCATTCAGTCAAGGCCAAGCAGCTATCCGCACGGCACCTCCTACAGCCATTAAAACCAAGACACGTGGCGTCACATGAATGGTTAATAGAACGCACAGAGTTTGAATTACACAAACGTTTGAGATATTAAAGTGGCAGCTATTTTTTCAAAATGCCTTTGTTGGCTGTCATTGTTCGAGTGCGCCTTCTCTCAAAATGGACACAAAAAATACCACATCATGTCGGGTGCCATTCCATGATAGCATGCCAGGTTTCATGAATTTCAGACGAGTTTTGGATTTACTAGAATTTAAAAACCAGGCATCTCAATGTTTTGTCGGCAATCAACGGTGCCCTGGTGATTGAAATTCATTCCCATTTCTTGCATGGGACCTAAGCATGCAGCCAAGGACACAGATTTGATTTTTCAACCAATTTATATGCATTGGAGCATGTGCATGTAGTTCAAATTTGAATTATGCACATATATGCATTCAAAAACTCAGTTAATGCATAAAAATGTCCAAAAGAACCCTAAAAAATACAAAAATTGACACAGCACTCCTGTTGTTCTATGTTGACACGAGAAAAAATTTGGAAGCAATAAGAGGCAGTGGATATCGTTTTGTCCCCAAAGGTGGGACGTTCCTTACCGAAACCATGAGGCTTCATGTGAGAAGCTCTCGTTTGTGAGAAGCATATACCCAAACCTGCCCCAAACCGGACAAAATTTTTACCATGGCATGTTGATGCCGCTCCATGAAAGCATGCCAAGTTTCATGAATTTCAGACGAGTTTTGTATTTACTAGAATTTAAAAATGAGGCATCTCAATGTTTTGCCGGCAATCAACGGTGCCCGGGTGTTTGAAATTCATTCCCATTTCTTGAATGGGACCTAAGCATGCACCCAAGGAAACAGATTTGGATTTCAACCAATTTATATGCACTTGAGCATGTGCATGTAGTTCAAATTTGAATTATGCACATAAATGCATTGAAAACACAGTGAATGCATAAAAATGTCCAAAAGAAACCCGAAAAATTACAAAAATTGACACAACACTCCTATTGTTCTATGTTGGCATGAGAAAAATTTTGGAAGCAATAAGAGGCAATGGATATCGTTTCGACCCCAAAGGTGGGACGTTCCCTACCGAAACCATGATGCTTGTTGTGAGAAGCTTTGGTTTGTGAGAAGTATATACCCAAACCTGCCCCAAACTGGACAAAAATTTTACCACGACATGTTGATGCCGCTCCATGAAAGCATGCCAAGTTTCATGAATTTCAGACGAGTTTTGGATTTACTAGAATTTAAAAATGAGGCATCTCAATGTTTTTCCTTCAATCAACAGTTCCCTGGTGTTTAAATTTCATTCCCGTCTCTTGCAGAGGACCTAGAAATTCACCCAAGGACACAGATGTGATTTTTTAACGAACATTAGTGCATTGGAGCATGTGCTTGTGGTTCAAACTTGAATTATGCACATAAAATGCCTAGAAAACCCAATTAATGCATAAAAAGGCCAAACGAACCCCGAAAAATTCCAAGATTGAACACAACACTCCTGTTGTTCTATGTTGACACTAGAAATTTCCTGAAAGCAATAACAGGCAACGGATATCGTCCCGTCCCCAAAGGTGGTACGTTCCCTATCGAAACCATCATGCTTGTTGTGAGAAGCTCTGGTTTGTGAGAAGATTATACCCAAACCTGCCCCAAATGGGACAAAATTTTCACCACGGCATGTTGATGTCGCTCCATGATAGCATGCCAAGTTTCATGAATTTCATACGAGTTTTGGATTTACTAGAATTTAAAAACCAGGCATCTCAATGTTTTGCCGGCAATCAACAGTGCCCTGGTGTTTGAGTTTCATTCCCATCTCTTCCATGGGACCTAGAAATTCACCCAATGACACACATGTGATTTTTCAACCAACCTTAGTGCATTGGAGCATGTGCTTGTAGTTCAAATTTTAATTATGCACATAAAATGCCTAGAAAACCAAGTTAATGCATAAAAAAGGCCAAATGAACCCCGAAAGATTCCAAGATTGAACACAATACTCCTGTTGTTCTATGTTGACACTAGAATTTTTTTGAAAGCAAAAAGAGGCAATGGATATCGTCCCGTCCCCAAAGGTGGTATGTTCCCTATCGAAACCATCATGCTTGTTGTGAGAAGCTCTTGTTTGTGAGAAGCTTATACCCGAACCTGCCCCAAATGGGACAAAATTTTCACCACGGCATGTTGATGCTGCTCCATGATAGCATGCCAAGTTTCATGAATTTCATACAAGTTTTGGATTTACTAGAATTTAAAAACTAGGCATCTCAAAGTTTTGCCGGCAATCAACAGTGCCCTAGTGTTTGAATTTCATTCCCATCTCTTGAATGGGATCTAGAAATTCACCCAAGGACACACATGTGATTTTTCAACCAACTTTGGTGCATTTGAGCATGTGCTTGTAGTTCAAATTTGAATTATGCACATAAAATGCATAGAAAACCCAATTAATGCATAAAAGGGCCAAACAAACCCTGAAAAATTCCAAGATTGAACACAACACTCCTGTTGTTCTATCTTGACACTAGAAAATTTTTGAAATCAATAAGAGGCAACGGATATCGTCCCGTCACCAAAGGTGGTATGTTCCCTATCGAAACCAGCATGCTTGTTGTCAGAAGCTCTGGTTTGTGAGAAGCTTATACCCGAACCTGCCCCAAATGGGACAAAATTTTCACCACGGCATGTTGATGCCGCTCCATGATAGCATGCCAAGTTTCATGAATTTTAGACGAGTTTTGGATGTACTAGAATTTTAAAAAAGGCATCTCAATGTTTTGCCGGCAATCAATAGTGCTATGGTGTTTGAATTTCATTCCCATCTCTTGCATGGGACTTAGAAATTCACCCAAGGACACACATGTGATTTTTCAACCAACTTTGGTGCATTGGAGCATGTGCTTGTAGTTCAAATTTTAATTATGCACATAAAATGCCTAGAAAACCCAGTTAATGTATAAAAAGGCCAAACAAACCCCAAAAAATTCATTCCCATTTCTTCCATGGGACCTAAGCATGCACTGAAGGACACATATTTGATTTGTCAACCAATTTGTATGCACCGAAGCATGTGCATGTAGTTTAATTTTGAATTGTGCACCTGAAATGGCTAGAAAACCAGTTTAATGTATGAAATGTCCAAACAAACCCTGAATAATTCCAATTCTTTTATGACACACATACAGTTGCATGTTCACTACAGAGAAAAGGTCTAGCAATTCAAACACCGTCCATTGCCGCTGTGACCCCATTTTGTAATTCAAATCAAGTAGATCCCACACAGTTTATTCTCACCAACCGTGTGAGATGTAGTATAAAATATCTTGGAGCACCATCGGTGTATAGTAAGCCTATGGCTTACGCGAGAAGGTGCGTCGGCTACAGTCCACACCCGGCGTGTCAAGCACACTAGCTCGCTCCCCCAAAACTCCCGCCTCTGCTTCCCTCTCTACTTCAGTCCCTTGATTCAAATTTTCAATAGCCCCGGCATTTTACTCCCGCCTCTGCATCCCTCGCAATCTAAAAAATATCTGCTCGCCCTTGATCCAAATTTTTAGTAGCCCCGCCATGTTACTCCGGCCTAGTAAAAATTTTAGTTGCCGCAGTATTTACTCAAACACAACCTCCTCTCTCTCACACACACACAACCCTCGAAACCATTGGTAGGTCACCGCCATCGCCGATGCCTCCATACTCAACCTCTGCCTGTGTGCCGGGGAGCTCGAGTAGCCAATGGCCAAAAAGAGGTTTATCGCGGCCTTTTCGCCCGACGCCGGTGAGGTGGCCGCCGAGGTGTCCCTGTCATCCTCCGCGGGCCCGATCCGCCCGCCGCTGCGCCCCTACGCCGGTTCGAGGACTTCCCCGTCCTCCCCCGGACCCGGCAACTGACGAAGTCCTACCTCGGGGTCTGACAGCGGCGGTGGGGTACGTGGGTCACCGAGATTACAGATCGAGAGACCCACACCCGTCGGTGGCTCGGTAGCTTCCACACGGCCGAGCTCGCGGCCATGGAGTACGACCGCTGGCAGGTCCGCTACCACGGCGCGGTGGCTAGGCTCAATTTCCCCTTCGGCACACGTCCGGTCCACCTCGTTCCGCCGGAGCCAGGGGTGGTGAGCTCGGCTATGGCGCGTGAGGACCACGAGGCGTGGGAGCGTCTCGAGGCCGAGGCCGCCGACGAAGCCTGCATACAAGAGCTCCACCGGCAGCACCCGGAGCTCGTGGAGGCGGAGTGGGCGATCTTTGCCGGTGCAGAGGGCGGCGAGGTTATCGCGCTCTCCTTCGATGACGAGGTCGAAGGCGGCGAGGACGGCGGCATGGAGGGCGGCGAGGTTATCACGCTCTCCTCTGATGATGAGGTCGAAGGCGGCGGCGACGGCGGTGCGGAGGGCGTCAAGGTGGGCCCCGAGGACGAGGAGATCGACGTCTATGAGTGGAGGAGTGCCTTCCCCAACGACCCCGACGACGGTACTAGCCCGGACCCGGCTCGCGGCACACCGTACATGACGAGGAAGGATTGCTCGACCTCTACTTCGACCGAAAGTAGTTTAGTTTAAATTTATGTTTTATGTTCAGTTATGCAAAACTGTCTATGTTTATGTTTGAATGCATGATATTTTCGGTTGAACCTGCTTTGAACTTGATCAAATTGGAGTTTACAACCTTAAGTTTAGGGGATCGACTAGAAATGGCCAAAAAATGCTGGAGTATATATATATCCACTAAGGGTTTTAGTCCTTTAACTTTTTAAGGATCGCCTAGAGATGTCCTTATGACTTGTTTATTTCAGTTCTTCACAATGTGATGCTCTATATGTGCAACTATTTGATGTGTAGTTCAATTTCATCAATAACAATTTCAACAATACCACTATGAATTACGATATTTGGTTGTTGTTAAGGATATTGCAGTTAACATGCCTTTTTGTTTTTCAATTGTCGTTTAGCAACATGCATTGTACTGAATGACTAAATATGCAATCCCAGTCTACATAGCAACAAGGAAGAGTGTTAACTTAATGTTCTAATGATGTCTAGATATACATGTAATAAAATCTTATATAATGGGATGGATGAAGTGTTGTACTACATCATTTTTCAATTGTTGTTTAGCTTCTAATATTAACTTGGTGCTTTTAGGTACATTTATCATTGCCAAAGATCCACGCTTCGACCCTTTCTGTGTATGGGGCAATGAGATATTCATGAACCAGCACCAAGTGAGGAAACTGACAAAGTTTGTTACTAAAATGGGAAAAAGATGTCAATCGAACTATTTGTTTACACTTTATACAAGACAACAATGAACTGCATGATGGTAAGTAAGAACCCTGTACCTTCTTTTTACTGCCTGTAATGAGTTGTGTTAGATGACAATATCTGAATCTTTTTCCTTTTGCAGTGGATCCTGAAGCAGTTTACTCAAGATTACCTCTTAAACTACATGATTGGCGGCCGGCCATCACAAGGGGTTGGACTAGAGTCCTGCATGCCTTCTGCATCCAGGAGAGCACAATAGGGCCATTTCGCTTCACCTTGTTCAGCAACTAGAATGTCTGTCGCCTCTTTCTTTACCATCTGTAATAGTACAAGTATAGAACTTTGGTACATCATTCTTTATTTGGTGCTTCTATAATTCTTAAACATATGTACCTGTGAATCGAATAATGCATTGGTTGTTTGAACCTGATGAATATGAATAAAGCTATAGCCTACTTTCAAGTTTAATGAGATATTCATGAACCAGCAATTAAATTAGGGCGAAATTATGTTGTGCAGGTCATTACGGCACACACGGTTGGTAAAACACAAACGTTTGTGATATACAGCATAATCCGAGACGGTTCACAGAGAGGAAACGTCTGCAAGCATGCACACAGTTGCCGTTCGCAAAGCGTGTGTGATGTCAGACACTATCATATACGGTGCCGTAAAACTGAATGTGTGTGATTGTCTACCTATCATACACGGTTTATAATCATGAACTGTTTGGGATGTGCCAGGCATCGTAAACCTCCCGTGCCTGGAATCTTCCTAGAATCTTCATGGAAAGCTCTCTTTCCTAGAATCTACCTAGTTTTAGGCAGAACCACAAAACTTCGACTGTGATGGCAACGCGAGCACAAACGAGTAGCAATGATGAAGCGTTTGGGATATTCAAGATGTCGGAAACGGTTATACAGGGACAACTCTATGCATCAAGGCTCCCTATCCCCGACGGTTTCTGGGTCGTGTGGGAAGGACCCCCCTATCGCCCACACTCACTTGGAGACGGTTCCATATGCTGTCGCGGAAAGGGGTTAAAACTGTTTGTTTAGGACCGGCGCGCACCAGTGTTAGGCAGATCACACAAGAAGTTGTTGGTATTGGAAAATTCGCATAATTTAGTATTATCTTGGGCCATCATGACAAACAATCAATCCAACACACAATCACACAAGAAGCAAGTGAAAAAAGGCGAACGGGGAAGGGCGAATAAAACGGCAAAGGTGAAGTGGGGGAGAGGAAAAAGAGAGGCGAATGGCACATAATGTAATGCGAGGGAGAAGAGTTTATGATGGGTACTTGGTATGTCTTGACTTGAGCGTAGATCTCCCCGGCAACGGTGCCAGAAATCCTTCTTGCTACCTCTTTAGCATGCGTTGGTTTTCCCTTGAAGAGGAAAGGGTGATGCAGCAAAGTAGCGTAAGTATTTCCCTCAGTTTTTGAGAACCAAGGTATCAATCCAGTAGGAGATAACACGCAAGTCACCTAGTACCTGCACAAACAATCAAGAACCTTGCAACCAACGCGATAAAGGGGTTGTCAATCCCTTCACGGTCACTCGCAAAAGTGAGATCTGATAAAGATAGTAAGATAAATATTTTTGGTATTTTTGTTGTATAGATAGGAAAGTAAAGAATGCAAAATAGTAAACGAGATGCGATATAAATAAAAAGAGATGCAATATAATAAGAAAGAGACCCGGGGGCCATAGGTTTCACTAGTGGCTTCTCTGATGATAGCATGTATTACGGTGGGTGAACAAATTACTGTCGAGCAATTGATAGAAGAGCGCATAGTTATGAGAATATCTAGGCAATGATCATGAATATAGGCATCACGTCTGTGTTAAGTAGACCGAAATGATTCTGCATCTACTACTATTACTCCACACATCGACCGTTATCCAGCATGCATCTAGAGTATTAAGTTCATAAGAACAGAGTAATGCATTAAGCAAGATGACGTGATGTAGAGGGATAAACTCAAGCAATATGGTATAAACCCCATCTTTTTGTCCTCGATGGCAACAATACAATACGTGCCTTGCTTCCCCTACTGTCACTAGGAAAGGACACCGCAAGATTGATCCCAGAGCCAAGCACTTCTCCCATTGCAACAAAGATCAATCTAGTAGGCCAAACTAAACCGATAATTCGAAGAGACTTGCAAAGATATCAAATCATTCATATAGGAATTCAGTGAAGAATAAAATATTATTCATAGATAAACTTGATCATAAATCCACAATTCATCGGATCTCGACAAACACACCGCCAAAAGTATTACATCAAATAGATCTCCAAGAACATTGAGGAGAACTTTGATTTGAGAACCAAAGAGAGAGAAGAAGCCATCTAGATAATAACTATGGACCCGAAGGTCTGTGGTAAACTACTCACACATCATCGGAGAGGCTGTGGTGTTGATGTAGAAGCCCTCTGTGATCGATTCCCCCTCCAGCAGATCGCCGGAAAACGCCCCAGATGGGATCTCATGGGTACTGAAGGTTGCGGTGGTGGAAAGTGGTTTCGTGGCTCCCCCTGATGTTTTTAGGGTATAAGAGTATATATATATAGGTGAAAGAAGTACGTCAGTGGAGCTCCGTGGAGCCCACAAGGGTGGGGGCATGCCTACCCCCCTGGGCGCGCCCTCCTGCCTCGTGGCCTCCTTGCGGACTTCCAGACTTCCACTCCAAGTCTCCTGGACTGCGTTTGTTCCAAGAAAGATCCTCGCGAAGGTTTCGTTCCGTTTGGATCCCATTTGATATTCCTTTTCTATGTAACACTAAAATAGGCAAAAAAAAAGCAGAAATTGGCACTGGGCTTCCGGTTAATTTAGTCCCAAAAATAATATAAAAGAGCATATTAAAGCCCATTAGACATCCAAAAGATATAATATAATAGCATGGAACAGTCAAAATTATAGATATGTTGGAGACGTATCGTATACCGATGACAAAGGAACAACATATGTTGTTATGCGGTTTGACCGATCAAGATCTTCGTAGAATATGTTGGAATCAATATGAGCATCCAGGTTCCGCTATTGGTTATTGACCTGTATGAGTCTTGGTCATGTCTACATAGTTCTCGAACCCGTATGGTCCGCACGCTTAACGTTCGATGATGATCGGTATTATGAGTTTATGTGTTTTGATGTACCAAAGGTAGTTTGGACTCCCGGATGTGATCGCGGATAAGACGGGGAGCCTCGAAATGGTCGAGACATGAAGATTTATATATTGGAAGGTTACGTTTGGACACCGGAATGGTTTCGGATGAGTTCGGGCATTTTCCAAAGTACCGGGAGGTTACCGGAAACCCCCGGGGCTTAATGGGCCTACATGGGCTTTAGTGAAAGAGAGAGGAGAAGGCCAAGAGGAGGAGTGCCCCCCAAGCCCAATCCGAATTGGGAGGGGGGCCGGCCCCCCTTTCCTTCCTCCCCTCTCTCCCTTCCTTCCCCCTCCTAGTAGGACTAGGAAAGGGGGGAACCTACTCCTAGTAGGAGTAGGATTCCCCACTGCGGGCGCGCCCAAGGTGGCCGGCCGGCCCCCTCCTCCACCCCTTTATATACGGTGGAGGGGGGCACCCCATAGACACACAAGTTGATTGTTTAGCCGTGTGTGATGCCCCCTCCACAGAATTCCACCTCGGTCATAGCGTTGTAGTGCTTAGGCGAAGCCCTGCGTCGGTAACTTCATCATCACCGTCATCATGCCGTCGTGCTGACAAAACTCTCCCTCGGTCTCAGCTGGATAAAGAGTACGAGGGACGTTACCGAGCTAAACATGTGCAGATCACGGAGGTGCCGTGCATTCGGTACTTGATCAGTTGGATCGCGAAGACCTTCGACTACATCAACCGCATTTCATAATGCTTCCGCTTTCGGTCTATGAGGGTACGTAGACATACTCTCCCCCTCTCGTTGCTATGCATCTCCTAGATAGATTTTGCGTGATCGTAGGATTTTTTTTGAAATACTGCATTCCCCAACAGCGCCTCCCCCCCCCAAGCCCAGTCCGAATTGGACAAGGGGTGGGGGGGTGCGGCCCCCCTTTCCTTCTCCCTCTCCCCCTTTCCCCTTTCCACTCTCCGTTGGAAGGAAGGAGGGGGGTCGAATCCTACTAGGAACAGAGTCCTAGTAGGACTCCCCCCTCTTGGCGCCCCCCCTCGGGCCAACGTCCTCCTCCCCCCTCCTTTATATACGTGGGCAGGGGGCACCCCAAAGTGACAACAGTTAGTCATGTGCGGTGCCCCCTCGACAGTTTACTCCTCTGGTCATAGCGTCTTAGTGCTTAGGGAAATCCATGTGTGGATCACATCACCAGCACCATCACCACGCCATCGTGCTGCCTAAACTCTCCCTCGACCCACTACTAGATCGAGAGCTCGACGGACGTCATCGATCTGAACGTGTGCTGAACACGGAGGTGCCGTACGTTCGGTACTTGGATCGGTTGGATCGTGAAGACATTCGACTACATCAACCGCGTTAATCTAACGCTTCCGCTTTCGGTCTACGAGGGTACATGGACACACTCTCTCCGAGATAGATCTTGCGTGATCGTAGGAAATTTTTTGAAATTGCAAGCTACGTTTCCCAACATGAACGTCTGGCAAACTAAAGCTGATGACTACTCGATAGTTCAGTGTGCCATGCTATACGACTTACACTGCAAAAAATACACTTCTATGATGATACGTGTTTGTCACAGCAGGTCACATTTTTTGTCATGCATGTACATCCATGACAATTTTATGACAGAATCAAGATAGTCATACCTGTGTTGTCGTAGAAGTGTTCCATGACATTACCAAAATTATCATCACGGAAGTGTCCACTTCCATGACGATAAATTGTGCGTCACAGAAGTGCTTTTGTCAAGGGTGACAGACATGTGGCATCCACCGTAACGGGTCGCCGTTAAGCTATCGGGTCCGGTTTTGGATCCAATAACCCGTTAACAGCCCGGACCAATGGGAATTTTCCATGTGTAAAATTCTGGTTGGCCGGAGGAAACACGTGTCAGCTCGTCAGTGGGTCAGATAGGCGCCTATGATATGTCGACACGTGCGACAGCGCACCACTAGACCATTTAGCTTACAAAGGCTGGCCCATTTGACTTTGTCAAAAGTTAGCGGGCTGGCCCATGAAAAGCATGTTAACGGTCTATCGGCAAATAACCCATTTTATGGCCCGGTAACTCACGGTCCGTTAGGGCCTACCTGAAATCAGCCCAACAGTGTCATGTGGGCCATCGAATATAACACCAGCCCTATTAACTTTCGGCCCATGTATGGCCCACGACGTCTTTTAGCCCATATGAGGCCTTTCGTATCTTTAGGCCCTTTAGAGGCCCACGATGACTCTAGCCCATAAGGAATAGTAAATTTCTTTGTGCCCATTAACGACCCATGATTCACATGGGCCATTTCCAGCCCGTGTTAGCTTTCGGCCTACTGACGGCCCATACGTTCTTGGGCTCCTTTCCGGCCCTCGATTACTTCCGGCCCGTTACTGGCCTGTTCCCCTAATAGGCCAAATTCGTCCCGTGGCAAGAGTCGACCCGTTTGTGGCCTGTTAACCCGTTGAACCGTTTCCAGCTCGTCCCATATTCTGGCCCATTAACGACCCGTTATGCCTATGACAAAATTAAGCCTTTGCTGTCCTTCGGCCTGTTAACGGCCCATCACCATGCTGGGCCGATACCAATTACGCCCCTTTACGGCCCATGTAGGCCCATTTATCCCACGACACGAGGCCCACCGATTGTACGGCCCTGTAGGAGGCCTATTTATCGACGGCCCAAAGGAGGCCCATGGATCCTACGGCCTATAGCAGGGTCAAGGTTACCACGGTCCGTATATGGCCCATGGTTGTTGCAGCCACTAGCAAACCAGGGAAAAAGAAGACTAGGAAATAAGTAAGCCGGAAACTAACGCTAGGCTATTAAGGCGATTGCACAGATTACATCCACTGGGCATCAAAGATCGCCACCAGTGCAAATATAGGGAACACCCTACACTATACAAAAATGGCTTGCTGTTTTCTTTAGCCGGTGGCTGCACATTAAACAAATTTTGTATCGCAACAAAACAAATTACAACTATAAAACAAAAGGAAGGTTGGCATAAAAGTTAATAGTCTGGCAGATAAATGCACCACCAGAAATTCAGAAGCTCAGTTCATTTGACCTGACTGTTACATTTTCATGTTGTATTGTCTAATGGAGCACCATAACATTCGCCTTCATTTCTCCTAGGCTCCTGAACAACATAGCAAATGTCTGATAGTCCTGTCACAAAACCATGCATATCTTGACGACATCGAACAATGTCTGTCCTTGTTTCACAAAGGGTCTCTGTTAGGGAATGGACTTGTGTCTCGAGCGCAGATATAACATTGTTTTGAGCTTGCATATCTTGATCATGAGGCAGATTGGACAAGATTGCCTTAACAACCAACACAGTATTACACAAGAACGTGCTTTTGGCACTGGTAGTGGACAGGTACTAACGCACTGCAGCAAGAGCTGACATTGCGGTTATAGTTGCCTCGCCACCTTCAGAAGGTGGCGGTTCCACCATTTTTTCCATAGCTTGCTGAAAAGTTGAGTGTTTACATCAGTAGTACCAGAACATAAGTGTAGGATCAAAAGTATGTCTAGAGGGGGGTGATTAGACTACTTGACCAAATAAAAACTTAACCTTTTCCCAATTTTAGTTCTTGGCAGATTTTAGCTATTGTAGGACAAGTCAAGCAATCATCACACAATTCAAGCAAGCATGCAAAGAGTATATTGGCAGCGGAAACTAAAGCATGCAACTTGCAAGAATGTAAAGGGAAGGGTTTGGAGAATTCAAACGCAATTGGAGACACGGATGTTTTTCCCGTGGTTCGGATAGGTGGTGCTATCCTACATCCACGTTGATGGAGACTTCAACCCACGAAGGGTAACGGTTGCGCGAGTCCACGGAGGGCTCCACCCATGAAGGGTAACGGTTGTGCGAGTCCACGAAGGGCTCCACCCACAAAGGGTCCACTCCCCAACACTCAACTCTCTCTCATAGGATTTGGATTTTGTGGAAAGAAGATTTGAGTGGAAAGCAACTTGGGGAAGGCTAGAGATCAAGATTCATATGGTAGGAATGGAATATCTTGGTCTCAACACATGAGTAGGTGGTTCTCTCTCAGAACATATGAGTTGGAATTGTGTATGTGTTCTGATGGCTCTCTCCATTAATGAAGAGGAGGTGGAGGGGTATATATAGCCTCCACACAAAATCCAACCGTTACACACAGTTTTCCAATCTCGGTGGGACCGAATCAACAAACTCGGTCGGACCGAAAAGGTAAACCTAGTGACCGTTAGAGATTTTCGGTGGGACTGACATGCAACTCGGTAGGACCGATATGGTTAGGGTTTGGGCATAACGTAATCTCGGTGAGACCGATTACACAAACTCAGTGGAACTGATTTTGGTAATAAGCTAACCAGAGAGTTGGTCAGGCAAACTCGGTGGGACCGATTTGCTCTTTCGGTGAGACCGAAAAGTTACAAAAAGGAAACACTGAATTTACATTGCAATCTCGGTGGGACCGATTCGCTCTTTCGGTGAGACCGAAAAGTTACGAAAGGGAAACAGAGAGTTTGCAATCCCATCTCGGTGAGACCGAGATCCCTATCGGTAGAACCGATTTGCTAGGGTTTGGCAGTGGCTTATGACAAGTGAAACTCGGTGGCGCCGGATATAAAGAATCGGTATGACCGAGTTTGGCTTAGGGTTTAGGTCATTTGTGGATATGGGAAAGTAGTTGAGGGTTTTGGAGCATATCACTAAGCACATGAAGCAAGAGGCTCATTAAGCAACACCTCATCCCTCCTTGATAGTATTGGCTTTTCCTAAAGACTCAATGTGATCTTGGATCACTAAAATATAAAATGAAGAGTCTTGAGCTTTTGAGCTTGAGCCAATCCTTTGTCCTTAGCATTTTGAGGGTTCCACTTTCACATCCATGCCGTGCCAATCATTGAGCTTTCCTGAAATAATCATCTTGGAATAGCATTAGCTCAATGAGCTATATGTTGTTATGAATTACCAAAACCACCTAGGGATAGTTGCACTTTCAATAAGATATTAAGGAGGCAGCAAAACCAAACAAAATAGCTTTCGTCTATATACAAAACTTATTCTGGTGAACCCATGTAAAATATTAGTTGTATTTTACTGCAAAGTACATAATAAAACCAGGTTCCAAACATATGACCATGTACCATGGCTAATGTATTGTCTATTTCTTCACATTGTATTGACAGCTAAGGATAAAGAGACAAAGTTTATAATATGGTAAGCATAGTATGACATCATTCATATCACAAAACCACTAAGAACAGACAAACAGGCAATTGTAACGTTGTGTGGGCAAGACCAGCACGGAACTAGATTACAGCTCAAGATCAAAGGAACATCACTCCTCTCTTTTAAACCTTGTAAGGTGCAATGATACGCTAAGACAATTCTGTATAAGATTGAAAAGAGTAATAGACATTGGCTGCAAACCATGCAGTTCAAGGCACAAGTCAGAGTAAGTAGTAATTAAAAGGCATGAGGATTAAGGACTTACAACAACGGCTTTGACTGGTGTAGTCATGACCTTCGTCTTGCTGGTGTGACAGTCCTTGAAGATTTCCACAACATTTGGTTCAGGTACTTTTTGGTCCTTGCGGACTTTCCTATGCATTTGCAACAAGTCAATATAGATCTGATAATATGGTACAGCGAAAAGAGTGAAAAAACAGCTAATAACAAGAGCCTCACAGTGTGCAATATAGCTACGAGATCCTGTTGTCTATTGAAATTTCACTTTCGTACGGTTGGCCTTGTTCTTTGAACAGTTCACCTACAAGAAGATAGATTTGTGAGGCACATGCGTAAATAGGACTTCAACATGTACCTGATACTTTGGATCAGACCAGTGTTTAAGGAGGCCTCTCCAGTCTTCATCTGATATATTTTCCACTGGAGCTGTTTGGGCAAGTTCATTGTTAGCCTTGCCTTCAAAGTGAGTTTTCCTCGAGTTATACCGATACTGTTGCAGAGCAGACTCGAAAACATGGGTGCAAGCTTTTCTGGTTGCATCATCTTGGCTGTCCAACTTGAACCACATCTATTGAAAATTATGGGAGTCTCATTATCAGTGACCTAGAAAGTATGGGACAAAGCAAGACGATATTACTAGTTTCCGTACATAACCATACTTACAGATAAATGGTCGAGGAAGGTGTTGAACTGGGTTTCGTCTTTTTCATTCCTGTACTGAATCCATGTTGGGAGGATACGTACATGACACCTAACGGCAACCGCTGCCTCTGATACTAACTTGGCTGACTTTGTAGCATCACGTGGCCTTTTTAAACCTGCCTCAAAACGGATCTCCATTATTCCTCCTCTAGATTTAGTTAACATATCGAGCATTATCCCCGATGTTTGTTTCCTCTTGCGCCTAGGTGCTAGTCCAACAACGAACATAGGAAGTGTTAGTGTACATCAAACTGTGAGACTACATATAAATAAGCATTCAACTGTAACTTGACTCCAGCAACTACCTTCTTGCTGTTGAAGCTCACAAAGTTCATCTGATCTTGCCAACTCGTCTTGTGTCAAGAGTTCTTCGAAAGTAGTTTCAGGTGGAAAGGGAGCTTGGGAGCGTGCTGCTAGCTGAGTTGACCAATGAGTAACTCGTGCAGCTGGTGGTACTGTGGAAGGTGTTGCAACAACTAGGGTTGTCTCTGCTTGTTTAGTGGCAGCTATTGGTTTCTGTTTGGCTTGTTTTGCAGCTCGTGTAGCACGGGATGCCCTATTTGTACAATTTTCCGCTCGACTTTGACCTTCTATTGCACCATCAGTACCAGCAGAATCTGCAGGATTCTTCTGCTTTCCTTTCCCTGTCATTCTATGTTCCTTCCTCTTTCTCTGTGCCATGTTAAGTCAAGCCGACAAGAAAAATGAATGACAATTTAGTTCTTCAGAATAAATTGATGCGTGATACAGACGAACTAAACTTTGATGTTAGACAACCACATGATAGGAGGATGTAATATGTACGAAAAACAGGACGGCATGAGATAACCAAAACTATGATGTGTAAACTAAGCAGAAGACATTCCACTACATTAGAAGCAATGCAATGGAAGGTAGACACCATATGAAAGATGCTACAAATATCGCTCTGCCAAGTTAACAGTGTCTCGTCATAAATTGCATTTAAACAAATGTGAAGCAGTACAAGAAATAAATCATATGCAAGATGCAAACAACATCACACTACCAAGTTAAAGGTCTCTCGTCATTAGTGCCATTGCATATTCACAGCATTGCATATTCATAGCTTATTATGTGTAAACTAAGGAGAAGGCATTTCAACAAATTAGAAGCAATGAAAGCTAGAAACCATATGAAAGATGCAACAAATATCACTCTATCAAGTTAAAACTGTCTCGTCATAAGTGCCATTTCAACAAATTAGAAGTAGTACAAGCTAGAAAAGAATGCGAGATGTAACCTATATCACACTCCCAGGTCAAACGTGTCTTATGATAAGTGATTGTTGCAGGTTACACAACAGTAGTACTTTGATGTAAGAACATGGTGTGCAATACAAGCTAGACATCATACATAACATGCAACCACATATAACAGTGCCAAGTTAGAGGGAGCACCTGTGATGGTGCACTAGGGGAGACAGTGCTCATCATCAACACAGCTACGTTGAGTGTCTATGCATGTGTTGTCTTGCAAATCTTCTTGGGGGGAGGTGGAGTAGAATCTGTAGAGGCCCTCCCAGTTTGGAAGGAGCACCTTTATCCACTGCCTTGTTATTTCCTTCTGCTTTATTGATTTTGAATTGTCAAGTAAAACCAACAAGAAAAAGCAATAAAATTCACTCTTCAGAACTCATTCGTGCATGATACTGACAATCACTACTTTGATGTAAGGCAAACACATGATACCAGGATGGAATATGTATGAAAAACAGGACGACATGGCATATTCACAACTTGTGTAAACTAAGCAGAAACCATTTCAACAAATAAGAAGCAATGCAAGCTAGACACCACATGAAAGATGCAACCAATATGACTCTGCCAAGTTAAAAGCGTCCCATCATAAATGGCATTTCAACAAATTAGAAGCAGCGCATGCTATAAATCATATGAAAGATGCAACTAATATCACACTGCATATACTAAAGGTGTCTCGTCATATTGATTGATGCGGGATACAAAAAAAAATAGTTTTATGTAAGGACATGCTTAATAGACAGATGTACTATGTACTAAAAATAGGAAGGCATGTCACATTAACAGGTATAATGTATAAACTAAGCAGAATAGCACATGCAATTTAACCAGATTGGAAGAATTACAATCTAGACACCATATGCAACATGCAACCACATATCAGCCTGCCAAGTTAGAGCAAGCACCTGCGATGCTAGTGTAGGGGAAATGCGGTATCAACTACAGAGCTACGTTCACTATCTTCATCTAAGCCTTGTTGTTTCTTGAGAATCATGTGGGGAGGCTGACACTGCATTCTTTAAAAGCGGATCTTTTCTCACAATGGTACCCACTAGCCTTGTTGTTTTTCTTGAGAATCATTCGTGGGGAGGCTGGACACTGCATTCTTCCAAAGAGGTATCATTTTCTCAAAGTACAAACACCCTTGATGTTAAGAACATGGTTAATACACAGATGTACTAGTATGTACCAAAAACAGGAAGGCATGTCATATTCAAAGGTATAATGTGTAAGCTAAGCAGATGCAATTTAACCAAATTGGAAGTAATATAAGCTAGACATCCGGCTGGAGTGGTGAGCATGGTCATCGAGGACCTAAGAGCCTAGTGGGAGGCAGGCTACTTCACCACCATCGTGGCTTTTTAGTTGGATTCCAGGTGATGCATGTCTGTGTTGGGCTTGTCACTGGCTTGGCCAGTGCCCTGACTAGCTATTTGTCTTCTGGTGCTCCTGTGATGGTGGTTCATGTAAAAAATATCTTTCCTTATCTTAATAAAGACCGACTTTGGCCTTTCGAATACAAGCTAGACACCATATGCAACATGCAACCACATATGACACCGCAAAATTAAAGCAAGCACCTAGGATGGTGGTTCATGGCGAGCGAGGTCATCAACTCCAGAGCTACGTTTATCGTCTCCATCTACTGACACTGCACCCTTTAGAAGGCTGAAACGTGCTTGGCCTAACCGCATACAACGCTGGAGTAACTTCTCTCTTTTCTTTTCTGCTTCTGTCAAGGCAGCAGAGTCTGAAATACCCTTGCATAAAAACACAATAGTGAGAGTATGGGTGAAGTGTGTGCAGAACTAGTGCACTGTAAAAGTAGCATATAGCAGGTGGATGAAAAATAAATGATGGGGGACATATGATAGCTCTACAACATTGCATGGAAAACAAAATTAGATTCTACTCCATATGATTTTGTAATATATGAGCACGGGGATGGCTGGGAAATGCAGGTACTCCTCCAGCACACCATCACATGTGGTCCTATCAAAATAACAGTCGACTGAAAATAAATAGGTCGGTCAATTTTTTTATGAACCGTCTGATCAATAAGGAACGGGCGGATGGCCTTCATCTACCTCCCGCCAGTCACTGTTGACGATCTTTCTCGAACCGCCAGCGACCACCGGCCCAAACCCCTGCCTCCATCGCCCCGCCCTCCCCTCGGCCTCACACCACTGTTGTGCTTGGCAGCGCCCCCAGGCCATCCCTTTAATCCCGACCGACATCCAAATCACGCGCCAGCAGCTCTAGACCCCACACGCCCCTAAGATAAACACTGAGGCGCTGCTTGCACGGCATAATAGGAGGACTAGAGCCTATTAAGCCGGGGAATGCTTCCATTAATTGGGAATCAACTGACCAGGAATTGAAATCCAGGGGCGGCGGACCTCTAGCTAAGGTGAAATAGTATATGAGGAGAAACCTTGTGCATCGCGAGTTACTAGGAACATTTAGTATCAAGAAGAAGCGGTCAACTAGTGTCTTCTGTGGGATGAATACCATGCAAGCAGACACATAAGATTTGCACGAATAAGGGAAGAGGAGTACCATTTCCGGTTGCCACTGTTGTGTCCTCCATATGTCGCGGCGATTTTCTTCTTTTTGTCGGGGAACCGATGTTTTGGAGGAGGGTGCATCCTTGGAGGAACCCATGGCCAAATTGTTGACTGTGTTGCCGTGGTCGCATGTCGGCGGAGGGGAAGCAGATCTGAGGCGGCGAAGGACGGCGTAGCAGGAATAGCTTTGGTGCGGTGGACGGTAGCGAAGTTGGAGCGGCAGCAGTGAGGCACAAGACAACATGGTTGAACTGGCTCGGGTACGGACAGCTCGGCCTTGGCTTCAACTACTAGCCGTGGAGGGCGTTGCGGTTGAGGTTGCGATGGACGGCGACATTGGGGTATCGACTCCAGCGTGATGGAGGAGGGCGGCGGTTGATGGGTGGGAAGGACCCCGGGGTTTCACGGCTGGTGGAGAGGTAGTTTTGGCGCCCACGGAGTACGAATGGGGAATCAGATGGGGGGCGGGGGGAGCTAAGGGAGAACCATGTTTCGGTCTGGGATGCGCTTGTTTTTGGCTTTTTTGAACAGATGGGACGTGCTTGTTTGAAATTTGGGGAAAGTACAAACTTTGCCCCCCACTTAAATTTCGGACCTACTGCGGGTCGGGGGTAGGATGGTAATCCCAGGTGGCCCAAATAGTGGGCAGGAGTGATTTCGGCCGCGCACATGTGTGCTTAGGCGGCCATTGTGTATGAATGCTTTTCGGAGGAAGTTGCGTGGCGTCTAGATGAAGCTACAAACCTACCCCGGTTTAGACCTTTGGACGTCGGGCCGGTAGGTTTCACGGGTCGGAGTTAGAAGAGTAATTTCCTTCTACTACCAAACACTGGTCTCATGTGGTTTCGGGCGAGTAGAGGCTCTTTTGGCGCTTCATTTGAAATTTTCAAACAGAAGCATTCATATTTATAGTACTCTTGAACTTTAAGGATTGGCCTAAATAGACAACGTTAAATTTGACCTTGTATGCTTGAAAACCTCATTAAATTATCCACTTCTTTTTGAATTTTGACACTTGAATATCCTATAACTATGATTATTTTGGAATGGAGGAGCTAAATTTGAATCTATTTTGTACACGACTATATATGCCATTATGTACAAAAGCAGAGCAAAGATTGGTGCCCCCATAATTTAGGTATGATTTACAAATGCCATGATATGGAATTCAAATAATTGAATGGACTTTACATTGAATTCAAATTTTTTTAAACCACCTTAAGTTGAATTCAAATGTATGCTAGTTCATAGCTAGCTATTTAGTATTTATAATGTTCATTGTGTAACTTTCATATGTATAATGTGCTGTACACACACAACATGAACTATACTCGCGTTTATATTCGATTGCTAAAGCGATGCATTGTCTGGAGTTCAAAATACTAACTATGTGGATCAATTATGTCGAATAATAACATAGACATGATCAAATTCGATAGAGTCTAGATGTCTGATGGATCAATGACCGTTCCTTACGCGAATGGCAAATATCATGATCCCATCCTAATATTTGGATAAAATTTATATCTTTAATCAATGTGTACATCAGTATTTTACCTGTAGTTTCACTCTCCATCGGTGGTCTCTCACACATGCTCACACACACTCTCCCGAGGTGTCTTTCTCGCAGACATGCTCTCCATATAACCCTCCCTCCCTCTCATAACCATCTACGACTGTTTTCACTAACCTTTACCACAAGCACTCTTCCTCTCACAAGCATAGACACCCACAATCCCCATTGACCCTTTCTATATGCATAGACCTGCCTACACGTCTCCTGTACGCACATTATCTTTAGGCATGTCTCTCACGCATTGTCTCACACCTCTCTTCCTAATCGACAAGTATGATTCTAGCAGAGCATTCTATAGGATGCCCCTTAAAGTTAGGTTGGATGAATAGTAATATGAGAGATAAGGGGTTACCTTAGTCTGAGGACCTAGGGTTACAAATCCTAGCCGGCTTTGTCAGTGGACATGGAGTCCTTCATGATTCTGCTATCTTTGTCTTGTACGACTACTCATCCATGGGTCTCCCTAAATGCGTCATGGGCCGACCAATGTGGAGCGGGACGGAACCGAACCAAGGGCCTCACCTCGGCCCACCGGACCTCACGCGGTTACACACCCTCTGCCCCCAGGTCTCGTCATCTTCTCACACCCACACATACCAACATAGACACCACAAAAAAAAATTCTTCTCATGCCTCTATCCCCTCCCCCTTGCATATACACACTCAAGGGAATCTCTCACCGTAATATCATATTTGTCTCTCTCTCTAGACCTCTCTCATTTGTCGTGCTATCTCTCCCACCCCCCTCCCCCGGCCGGCCCCTCTATCCATGCCTCTCTCGAATACGTAATACACACACATACCTCTCTAGGCCCAGCCAAATACATCAACTACACATTCACACATGTTACATCACGTACACCATTGATCTAAAAAGCCCTATCTTCACATTTATTTCGCATACAACATTCCTTTTGAATAAAGTGTGGCAAAAAATTATTTTAGAATTTCTACATATATACAACATTACGAAGTTACATGGAGGAGTATGAACGTTAATTTGCATTGCATGGTGCCCACAATGATATTTATTCCGCGCAGTGAATTTTTATATTTTTATACTATATATGAAGTTAGTCATAATAAAGAGAAATGAAGAGCATCTCTCTCTCCATCGCATACACCCCCTCTATGCCCCTTTCACGTACGCACACAAACTATCTCCAGGTCTTCTAAAAGTACGTCCCCAACACATTCATGCATGGTTCATCTTTCTCTCGCGATATATACAGTGACGACCATTGTATTTGAAGCGAAAGCATGATACGTACATTGGACTTCGGAATCCACTCATTACGGTCACCATTTATGTTTTGTCGTTATTATACAGTCATGGGATCACCGTACAGCTCTATATTTGCTCAAGACGTGACTAGTTGACCAGTTAAACGCTCCACGTGGCACCTCTAGTGTTGCATCACATTATCTCACTACCATTAGGCCCACCTGTCGGCTTGTATCTACTCTACACTCTTAGAAAAACAGAGTTGGTGATGATGGTGTGTCTGCCATCCTGCAATATAGGTCGTTCGATTTATATCTGACGGATAGGAATGAAACTATGGCAATTTTGCAAAAAGGTACCCACACAGCTCTCCACATTTGCAAATAAGGCCTTCCCTCATTCATCCTTTTCTCTCATAAGATAAACTAGTCATAAAAAGGCATCTTGATGTTACGTGCAACGCACGGGCATCTTGCTAGTAAGAATGAAAACAAACGACAAAAAAATATTGGACGGTGGTTCGAAGTCATGACCGCGGGCACAGCAGACAAGGTGGCCTTGTATTGGTATGTTGAGCCATCTGTTTTAACACACAGGAGCTGATGTGGTGATTATACACACACACACGCATGCACACGAACTACATGCACACAACACATGCAGCCACGCACGCACGCAACACTCACACGTACACACGCAGCCACGCACACACGCAACACTCACATGCACACACACACACGCATGCATGCATGCACACACCACACGACCAACACACACTCTCATGCTCAAGTGCTCAACCTACACGTGCATGCGCGCACATCAGGCCCTGACGGACACATACACAACCAGGTGGTTCCCGCGCAAGGGTTGGAGTCTTGTCGCGCCTGCGTAAATTTGTGTTTATCTAACCTTTGTCCTATGCAAACTAATAGGTGGGACCCACAAGGAACGTGGTCAATTTAACTAGTCAACATAGTGCCATGCAGACTATTTTGCCAGTCAACAGAGTGCAATCCGATGCTGAACGGTGAGAAAGCGACCGTATAATCACCGCAAAACGTATATAGTGACTGTAATGAGCGTATTCTGAAGTCCGGTGACCGTATTACGCTTTTCTCTCTATAGGCCCTCCAATACTATATCTCTACACATTCTCGCATGTTACATCTAACAACTATGCAATACAACACTACTACTACACTCTAACACAATAAATCATATGTGTCTTTAGTTTTACTAGATATCATATTGTTACTTAATTATTCAGTTTGCATACATTAAAATTACCTTTGAAATGTATGGCCAGTTTCATCTACCGCGCGGGAAAAAATTCACCCTTTCCTGTTTAATCGGGTTTGTATCGATGGATCGTGCAAAATAGCAAAACTTTAGTACTACAGTACTATATAGTACAACTAACAGTTCACTGGGCTGTTGTGTCGTGTACTCCTCCATCGTAAGAGTGGAGTGCTCGCTTTCATAAATGTTCTAGTAACTTTCGCCGACATGTGGGACATCAAGCTACCGGGTCGACGTGCCATACTGAAATACAGTGCAGAGCAACAGGGGTGAAGCACCCTAGTCATGGCACCGGCTTAGTAATGAGCAATGAGGCATCAAATCACAAAGATGCACCTTTCCCGCTGTTAAGTTGGAGGGACACATTAATAATGCGAAAAAAATAAGTTGGAGGGACGAAGCAACCATCATTTCACTCATTGTTGAATCCGCTTCTCCATCATCTTCTTCAAGTTAACCATGTTTTGCTTCTGCCGTTGTTCTGCCTCATATGGGACGCGGATCGGCTTGGTAAAGCACTGACACGTGGGACCGCATGTTAGCAAACTGCCAGGCCAACATCCTCTAAAAATAAGAAACCTCCCCCGCCATCCGCGCGGCAAAATCACCTCATTTTTACTAATCTTGATTCTATAATTTTTTAGATCAATATAATTGAGATTTGTATAGATAGCACAGAGGAGCAAAACCAAGTGGTACAGTTAAGGGCATCCACATTGTGTAGCCAAATGTGAAAATAGCTTTTGGCATCGATGGGAACCATTGTAGACGGTGCTGCCAAAGCCAAAAATATGGAACCGAAGCTCCCTGATTGACTGATTGAAGGAATAGAAAAATGCAACGTCTCTCCTCTTTCTCCCGTGCTTGGACGCATGTACAATATAGAGCACAGAGTCTACTCCCATGTCCCTTCTATCAGAAATCACAAAGCAGTGAGGCGTCAAATCACAAAGCACGGACAAAGCAACCATCATTTCACTCTTCGCTGACTCCGCTTCTCCATCGTCTTCTTCGAGAAACCACCTCACCTCACTAAGCTGGATGGACGGCGCTATTGTGTACTAGTAGTACTAGTACATTTACGCGTCCTTTGGTTCAACGGACTTTCTCGATGCAAATAAGGCGGTTGTCTCGGCTTGCAGGCGGCACTTGTGAACGACTTACCGTGGTCTCCCTCAATGGTGTTCTCCGTTAAACGCACTTTGCCAAACCACAACGTTCGAGATATCGTCGACATCACTGCAATGGGGAAGGAAGTCAAATAGTAACTACCTCCATTTTTTTGTACACAAGGCCAGTATATCAAAATTACAATTTGCAAAAGGCCACTAACACTAATTGAGGCAAAATTGATGGGGTTTGCCTCGTACTAGCAACTAGGGACATTAATATACACTTGCATGCATGCGGAAGTGAGAAGCTTGGTTTGCATAGCGCTGCATTAATCAAGCGATGAGGGGTGATATGGTTAGCTCTTTGGGCTTTCGAGAAAAAAATACGCATTAATTCACACGTCAAACGAGGATTTGTATCGATTAATCCCGCGAAGGAAAACCCCGCCTTTCTTTTTTAACACTAGTACTCCTAGTAAGTACGTACTTGTATCATGTTTGGGTCTAAGCCTTGCATTGCCATACTTCGCCACACGTTTTTGCCAAGCTTGCCTAAGTTTTCAAAATGAAAAGGAGGTACACTTGTGAAAGTGCAACTATCCCTGGGTGGTTTTGGTAATTACTAACAACATATAGCTCATTAAATTAATACTATTTCAAGATGATCATTTCAAAAAGTTCAGTGATCTTCATGGCATGGATTAGGAATGTGGACCCCTCAAAATGCTAAGGACACACATTGGCTCAAGCTCAAGACTCTACATTTTCGTTTTAGTGATCCAAGATCACATTTAGTCCATAGGAAAAGCCAATACTATTAAAAGGGGATGAGGTGTTGCTTAATGACTTACTTGCTCAAAATGCTTAGTATATGCTCCAAAAACCCTCAACAACTTTCTCATATTCACATATGTCCCAAACCAAAAGTCAAACTCGGCCCCACCGAAATGTTCTATCCGGCGCCACCGAGTTCACTTGACATAGCCACTACAAGAAACCCTAGTCATTTCGATCTCACCGATAGGGATCTCGGTCTCACCGAGATGGGATTGCAAACTCTCTATTTCCCTTTGTAACGTTTCGGTCCAACCGAGATGAGCGATCGGTCCCACCGAGTTCGCAATGCAAACTCTATGTTTCCCTTTCGTGATGTTTTGGTCTCACAAAAATGAGTGATTCGGTCCCACCGAGTTTGTCTGACCAACTCTCTCGTTAGCTTATTACAAAAGTCGGTCCCACCGAGTTTGAGTAATCGGTCTCACCGAGATTACGTTATGCCCTAACCCTAATAAAATCAGTCCCACCGAGTTGACATGTCGGTCCCACCGAAAAGCCTAACGTTCACATTTTGAACTAAATTGGTCTGACCGAGTTTTTTGATTTGGTCCCACCGAGTTTGGTGAAGTGTGTGTAACAGCTAGATTTTGTGTGGAGGCTATATATACCCCTCCACCCATCCTTCATTAGTAAGGAGAGCCATCAGAACATGCCGACACTTCAGCATTCATTTTCTGAGAGAGAGAGAGAGAGAGAACCACCTACTCATGTGTTGAGACCAAGATATTCCATTCCAACCATTTGAATCTTGATCTCTAGCCTTCCCCATGTTGCTTTCCACTCAAATCCTCTTTCCACCAAATCCAAATCTGTGAGAGAGAGTTGAGTGTTGGGGAGACTATCATTAGAAGCACAAGAGCAAGGAGTTCTGTAGGATCGAAAGTATGTCTAGAGGGGGGTGATTAGACTACTTGACCAAATAAAAATCTATCCTCTTCCCAGTTTTAGTCTTTGGCAGATTTTAGCTATCTTAGCACAAGTCAAGCAATCATAACACAATTCAAGCAAGAATGCAAAGAGTCTATGAGCATTGGAAAGTAAAGCATGAAACTTGCAAGAATGTAAGGGAAGGGTTTGGAGAATTCAAACGCAATTGTAGACACGGATGTTTTTGTCGTGGTTCCGATAGGTGGTGCTATCATACATCCACGTTGATGGAGACTTCAACCCACGGAGGGTAACGGTTGCGCGAGTCCACGGAGGGCTCCACCCACGAAGGGTCCACGAAGAAGCAACCTTGTCTATCCCATCATGGCCATCACCCACGAAGGACTTGCCTCACTAGCGGTAGATCTTCACGAAGTAGGCGATCTCCTTTCCCTTACAAACTCCTTGGTTCAACTCCACAATCTTTGTCGAAGGCTCCCAAGTGACACCTAGCCAATCTAGGAGACACCACTCTCCAAGAAGTAACAAATGGTGTGGTGATGATGAACTCCTTGCTCTTGTGCTTCAAATGATAGTCTCCCCAACACTCAACTCTCTCTCACAGGATATGGACTTGGTGGAAAGAAGGTTTGAGTGGAAAGCAACTTGGGGAAGGCTAGAGATCAAGATTCATATGGTAGGTGTTGGGGATATTACTACTGGGCGTAAACCGGCCTATCTGAGCCGGGTTAAATTCATTAGTAGTTAAGTATGTTAAAGCCCATGAAGGTAGATGAGGGCTCAAAGCCCATGATTGGTTTAAGGCCTGTAGCCGTAAACCGGCGTCGGTATGTAAACTTGTATTGTAAGTTAGGAATAAGTAGAGACCAAACCAAACACGTATATGAGCCGGTGTTGGGACTCTATAAACCAATGGGCGTCACCCATGTATATAAGGGGACGACCCGGCGGCGGTTCAAGGAAAACAGACAACAACTCGAGACTTAGGCGAAGCTTGTTTGCTCCCTAGTCATCGAAACCCCATCAATTCCATCACAACTAGACGTAGGCTTTTACCTTCATCGAAGGGGCCGAACTAGTATAAACTCTCTTGCGCCCCTATGTCCGCTTTAACCCCTTCAAGCTAACCCGTTGCGATGGCTCCACGACTAAGTCCTTTCACGAGGACATCTGCCGTGACAAAACCACGACAGTTGGCGCCCACCGTGGGGCTATCGCACGATGGTTTCAAGTTCTTGGAGGGCCGCTTTGAAGGACTCGAGGGCTACGTTGTGGGCCGGATGACTAAGAGTCGTCGCGACAAGCTATACATCGATGATGCAGGCTGGGGCCCCGAGGCCGGCTCAGTTGAGTATGGGTACCGGGTCCCCTTTGGTGGCATACACGTTTTCATCGGCAAGATCGGTGAACCGGGCCCTGAGCCGGACATCTGCACCGACCTCGTCGAAACGGCTCAGCGTGTGCGATCCGCCCGGGTTAAACCGGCCGTGAAGCGTGCCTTCATGGGAGTCATCCATGGAGGAAGTTATGAGGATGGATCAGAATCTCGCAGCGAGACCGTCGTTTATTCCGGCGACGAGTCATCAACCGGAGAAACCGAATCTCTATATCAGCTACAAGATGGCCGGATTGGGGGCTGTTCCGATGGCGACAGTATTCCGGACCCCTCTGATCTACCCAACCGAGTTGGAATATTCATGGCCGGCACACAAGCAACGCTTCATTCTTCGACCGCTGCGCCAATAACCTCCGGTTCAGTAGCGGCGACAGCTGCTGGGGCAGGAAGCTCCGCACGCCCGCCGGCTCAAGTTCTATTAGATCTATTTGATGCATTGGTTGTGCTTATGGCAGAAGCTAACCTGGCGGATCAGGAAGTCCACAACGCGGAGATTGCAAAGGTGAAGGAACAGATCACCCAGGTCAAGGCGGACCTGGCAGCTGAGAATGCCAGGATGACCATAGAGCGGGCCGCTTTAGACGCACAAGCCTACAGGCTCATGTTGGACCAGAATGCGTCGCATGAAGTCATGAAGAGGAAGTACCGATCCCGTTTGCCTTCGGTTTTAGAGGCCAGAGACCTTTTCAACACCCCAGGAGCAGGAACCAGTAATCTGCTGGAGGGAAACCGGGCGGAAGCTCCTGGGACCGGCGCGCCGGTTCAGCCTCGTCTGATGAATCCGCCTCGTCAAAACACTGTTATACCTCAGGCTATTGCAACACCTCCGGGTCACTACTCCAACCCAATGGACAATCTCGTTGCCGCTACTGCACGGCTAGAGGCCATTCCAATTGAAGGTGACTCACCGCAGGCGGTAGAGACGCGACGGGTCAAGGAGCTTCTTAGGACAGCTTTGGTCCAGCAGGAAGCATACTCGTACAGCCACGACCGGATCCACTCGACCCCTCGTCCAAGCCGGAGCTATAGCAGGCATATGGATGAACCGGCAGTGTCAAGTAATGAACGACGTGGAGCACCCCGCGGCAACAACCCGGCGGGTGGTGCTGATAACGCTCAGGAAGTGGTGGACCGGGCCCGAGCGCGCAGGGAGGCCGAGTTAGCCGCACAGTATCAGGCTCGGCAGCTTACGCTGGTTCGTCCAACTATCTCAGTTGAACCTGGTGTTACTTCTAGTTCTTTGGGGGTGCCTTGCCTTGTCCCCGCTTTACGCAATGTGCGCCTGCCCAAGGATTTCAAGGGCCCGCGCAAGGTACCAAATTACACGGTGGATCAACCCCCAGAGACATGGGTGGAGAGCTATGAGATGGCCATGGAGATGCTTGATGTGGATGATGCGGCATGTGCGAAGTACTTCACCATGATGCTTGAAGGAACGGCCCGCACTTGGTTAAAAAGCTTACCGGCCAATTCTATCAGTTCATGGGCCCAATTACGAGCCCGGTTTATCAGTAACTTCAAGGATACATGTAAGCAGCCTATGTCGATAGTGGACTTAGCTGTCTGTGTCCAGGAGGAAGGAGAATCGACGACTCATTGGGTGCGCCGTGTCTCGCAGGTTCTACATTCATCAGACCGCATCAACGCTGACACCGCGGTTATAACCCTAGAAGGCAACTGCCGGTTTGGGCCCCTAAAGCTGAAGTTGGGACGGATGAAGCACCATTGCACTGACATGGGGACTCTCATGGCTGCCTTGGTAAAGTATGCTGATTCTGATAGTACCAAGGATCCCGAGTCTGATGATGACAAGACAGGGAGGGAAAAGAAGAACAGCAACCCCAAAGGTCAGCAGCACCACTCGGCAGGTAACGGTAGCGGAGGCAAGCGTAAAGCGGATGGCAACATGGATTTCGTGGCTAATACCAACGCGTAGGACAAGGGTCAGCGACGCAAGGGTAAACCGCCGAATCGCGGTGGAGCGCCTAACCCTAACCCGGACCGCTTAAATTATCTATTGAACCAGCCATGTCCAAAGCATGGGACGAAGGAAGTGCCAGCAAACCACCTTTGGAAGGATTGCTTCATTATGTAGGAGTTCAAGAATTGTAATGCTTTCCGGTATGATCACGGCTCCGGCGGTGGCTCAGGATCTGGGCGGGGTTATGATGGAGGAAATTCCAGTCCAGGATTTAATGGTAATCCGGGCGGACATAACAATCAAAATAATCAGAACAACCAGGGTGGTTACAACCAGCAGCAGCAACAGTCGGGTTACCAGAGCAACCCAAAGCAGTTGAATAGTGGCCAGTACCATGTCTTCACCACTAGCTTGGACAAGCGAGACCGGAAGGTTCAGAGGCGGGCAGTCAACTCTGTTGAACCGGCCGTACCCCGTTATCTACGCTGGTCTGAACAGCCAATCATATGGAGCAGAGAGGATCACCCTCCCCAGCTTGATAATCCGGGTCAGTTGGCTCTGGTGGTGGCGCCTCAGGTGGGAGGTTACAAGTTCACCAAGGTGCTCATGGATGGAGGGAGCAGCATTAATATCTTGTACTATGAGACCTTCCGTCGTATGGGACTAACAGATAAAAATCTCAAACCGTCCAATACGGTGTTCCACGGTGTGGTACCTGGCAAGTCAGCATATCCTGTTGGTAAGATAGTCTAGAAGTGACCTTTGGAGATGATCATGATTCCAGGTCGGAAACATTGACGTTTGAAGTGGTGAAAATCCAAAGTCCATATCACGCCCTGTTTGGGCGACCGGCCTACGCCAAGTTTGTGGCACGGCCCTGTTATGTGTATTTGCAGCTCAAGATGCCGGGTCACAAGGGGACAATAACGGTTCACGGAAGCAGTAAAATCCTTTGGAGTGCGAGGAAGGAGATGCGGCCTACGCAGAGTCGGTTTGTGCCACCGAGGAGCTGAAGTATTATAAGGACAATGTTGATCCGGCGGACATGACTCCATTAAAGAAGCCAACTACGGAGCATGATCCGGCCCTGAAGTTCAAATCGGCAGCTGAAACTAAGCTTGTTGACTTCGTGCCTGGCGATTCATCCAAGCAGTTCAGCATAAGTGCCAACTTGGATCCGAAATAGGAAAGCGCACTCATCGAGTTCATCCGTGAGAATCGGGACATTTTTGCATGGAAGCCCTCTGACATGCCAGGTGTACCGAGGCAACTCGCTGAGCACACCCTTAATGTGGATCCTAAATACAAACCGGTAAAATAGTTCCTCCGCCGGTTTAACGAAGAAAGACGCAAGGCGATTGGAGAAGAGGTAGCCAGGCTCTTAGCAGCTGGCTTTATTATTGAAGTTTTCCACCCTGAGTGGCTTGCCAATCCAGTGCTGGTCCTTAAGAAAAATGGCACCTGGCGCATGTGTGTGGATTACACAGATCTTAATAAGTCTTGTCCAGCAGATCCTTTTGCCCTCCCCCGTATTGATCAAATTATTGATGCTACGGCGGGTTGTGAGCGTTTGAGTTTTTTGGATGCATATTCTGGCTATCATCAGATCAAAATGGCAGTTAAGGACCAGGAGAATACGGCATTCATAACTCCCTTTGGAGCCTTCTGCTATGTATCTATGCCCTTTGGGCTCAAGAGTGCCCAGGCAACTTATCAACGGTGCGTACAAAACTGTCTTCACAAGCAGCTTGGCCGTAATGTACATGCTTACGTGGATGATATCGTGGTTAAGCCAAGGGAGAAGGAGACTCTGGTTGATGACTTGAAGGAAACCTTTGATAACCTGAGGACGTACAAGATGATGCTTAATCCGGCCAAGTGTGTCTTTGGTGTACCGGCAGGCAAGTTATTGGGTTTTCTGGTGTCCAACAGGGGAATCGAGGCTAATCCGGAGAAGATCACAGCCATCACCTCCCTGGCTAAACCGAAGTGTATCAATGATGTTCAACGCCTGGCAGGCCGGATTGCCGCGTTAAGCCAGTTTATCAGTCGCCTTGGTGAGAAGGCAATCCCTTTGTATCAGATGTTGAAGAAGACGGATCAATTCGTCTAGAGTTCTGCTGCTGATAAAGCATTTGAGGACTTAAAGCGGCAATTGGCCAATCCGCCTGTGCTCGCCGCTCCCATTGACAAGGAGCCGTTGCTGCTATATGTTGCTGCTAATGCTCGTGCGGTCAGTGTGGCGATTGTAGTGGAGCGAAAAGAGGCAGTTAAGGAGCATCCGGTTCAACGTCTGGTCTATTATATCAGCGAGGTACTCATGGAGTCCAAGCAAAGGTAGCTGCATTGGCAGAAGCTGGTATACAGAGTTTTTATGGCAAGCCGGAAGCTTAAGCAATACTTCCAAGGGCACCCCATTACGGTGGTCAGTTCTGCTCCCTTGGGGGATATCATTCAGAATCGGGAAGCGACTGGCCGGATTGCCAAGTGGGCTATAGAGCTTGGGCCGCACGGGTTGAAGTATGCGCCTCGGACGGCGGTTAAGTCTCAAGCACTTGTTGATTTCATCAATGATTGGACGGAACTGCAAGCACCTGAAGAAAAGCCGGATCACACATATTAGACCATCCATTTTGACGGATCCAGGCAATTGGAAGGCTCGGGGGCTGGAGTCGTATTAACTTCCCCACGAGGTGATAAGTTTTGTTACGTTCTCCGCTTAATGTTCCCTTGTACTAACAATGCAGCTGAGTATGAAGCCTTGCTCCATGGTCTCCGGATGGCTAAGGAGATGAATCTAAGTCGAGTTAAGTGCTTTGGTGATTCGGACCTCGTGGCTCAACAAGTATCTGGCACTTGGGATTCCAAGGACCCACTCATGGCAGCATATCGTCGTGAGGTGGATATTGTTGCAGGTCACTTTAAAGGCTATCAGGTGGACCACGTGGACCGACGGAAGAATGAAGCGGTGGACGCTTTAAGCCGGCTGGGCTCTCAGCGCAAACCGGTCCCGCCCAATGTTTTTCTGGATGTGCTGCACAACCCGTCAGTCAAGCTCCCTGGTGAAGCGGATTTGGCTATTCCTGATCCGGAGGCTCAATTGGTAGCAGATCTTCATGTCATTCCGGATTGGATGCTTCCTTACCTGGCATACATGAACCGGGGCGAGTTACCAGGAGATGAGAATCTGGCCCGACAGATAATCCGACGGTCCAAGTCCATGACTATTGTCAATGGCGAGTTGCATCATTGCAGTGTATCGGGGGCGTTTCAATGCTGTGTGTCTCCTGAAGAAGGCTGTGAAATTTTGCGTGAGATTCACGAAGGAGATTGTGGTCACCACGCCGGATCAAAATCTTTGGTGGCTAAAGCGTTCCGCCATGGTTTCTATTGGTTAACTGCTCATGCTGATGCGGAGGATCTGGTCAGACGATGTGACGGTTGCCAAAAGTTTTCAAGACGTGCTCATGTGCCGGCTCAAGAGTTGAGAATGATTCCAATTACTTGGCCGTTTGCGACTTGGGAGCTGGATATGGTTGGGCCTTTCAAAAGGTCCAAAGATAAGAAGACCCACCTCCTGGTGGCGGTTGACAAGTTTACAAAGTGGGTGGAGTCAGAACCTGTTAGCAAGTGTGATGCGGCCACGGCGGTTCAGTTCATCAAAAAAGTGATTTTCCGGTTTGGCTTTCCACACAGTATCATCACAGATAATGGTACCAATTTGTCCAAGGGTGCCATGAAGGAGTTCTGCGAACGGGAGCACATCCGGCTTGCCGTTTCATCAGTGGCACACCCACAGTCCAATGGTCAAGCATAAAGGGCTAATCAAGAGATCTTGGGAGGCATCAAGCCCCGGCTTATGGTTCCTTTACAGAGAACACCGGGTTGTTGGGTAGAAGAGTTACCATTTGTGTTATGGAGCATCAATACTACACCCAACAGATCAACAGGATACACACCGTTCTTCATGGTTTACGGAGCGGAGGCGGTTCTCCCCAGTGATATCCGTCATGACTCACCTCGTGTGGCGGCTTATGTGGAAACGGACAACGAGACAGCACGGCAAGACGCTTTGGACCTGTTGGATGAAGAACGTGACATAGCAGCCGCCCGCTCGGCGATTTACCAACAGGATCTTCGTCGTTATCACAGTCGCCGAGTCAGAACTAGAACCTTTCAGGAAGGAGATTTGGTGCTTCGGCTCATCCAAGATCAGACTGATATGCATAAGCTATCCCCACCTTGGGAGGGACCTTTCGTGGTCAGCAAGAATCTGCACAACGGGTCATACTATCTGATCGATATTCGAGAGCATAAAGACTCACGTACATCAGAGGAGGAGACCAACAGGCCGTGGAACATAGCTCATCTTCGGCCTTACTATACCTGAGCCATTGGATCTACTTATGTACATATTACGACGATGTATATATTATGATTAATATAATAAACCGGAACCTCAACTAAAGCGGGGTATCTGTTCTTTTACATCATGTGTGGTTACACGGAGTTGTTCTAAAGCGGCCTCCGGTTTACCCCTTGAGTTAGCTTTTCAAAGCATCATATCACTTGGGGGCTTGGTCGTATTCGAACCAATGCAACACCTTTTGATAGGCGAAAGCCACCACATCACTTGGGGACATGGTCAAGTCTGAACCAGTCATGCCTCTTGATCGGCCTAAGGCCACAGAATCACTTGGGGGCTTGGTCGAACCCGAACCATTGCCACGCCTCTTGATCAGCATAAATGCCACGATTTCATTTGGGGACCTGGCTGACTTGAACCATAGCTACACCTATCGGGAGCTCGGTCGTGTCCGACCATGGTAACGCCATCTTGATCGGCCTAAGGCCACAGAATCACTTGGGGGCTTGGTCGAACCCGAACCATTGCCACGCCTCTTGATCGGCATAAATGCCACGGTTTCATTTGGGGACCTGGCTGACTTGAACCATAGCTACACCTATCGGGAGCTTGGTCGTGTCCGACCATGGTAATGCCATCTGATCGGCTCAAATAAGCCTCTTTTTGCAAACGGTTTTATCATTGCCTTTGCTTCACAATTTTCTTTGATAGATATTTCTTTCTTTTTGTTGCGTTTTTTAAACCGACAAAGTTTTAAACTGGTTCACACTGTCAATTAACGGAACACGGTCCATTTTTAATCCGGAGACTATTTGCCCGGTTTGATTTTTTATTAACATCCTATTACGGAGTAACACGGTGTTTTATTATAACCCGGCATGGTTTACATGGTAAACCGGCATTAGATATATGCATGAGCTGCTATCTCCTCCAACAGTGTGGGTTTATAAACCTCCGCTTCAAGATTGGCCAAGCCAACTTCATGCCCAACGATGGCAGGTATTATGTATCCCAAAGATTTGATCATATTTCAGATATTTTAATTTCACATATGCAGACATCATACTCCGCCTGACGGTACAACCGCGGTGGCGCTTTAAGATTTTTTGTATTGCAGAAAATACTTTGGAAAGTTCATCACCCAAAGGAAGAACAAGTTGCACTAATTATGCACGAAGGCATATCAAAATCAAGAGTATCGGCTAGCCTATTACAAGGCAACACGGTGCCCAAAATAAGATCATTGTTTTTTCGCAAAGGAGAAGCAGTTTAAACCGGCTTCCGGTTCAAGCTTGGTCACCAGCCTGGCCTGATGGTTGTGGGTCATCCCGCGCCGCTTCAACTTCAACTTCTCTACCCAGCGGATGGAAATCAACAGTTGTCCAGTCGATTCCCATTAATGCTTGAAAGACAGCTTCATCATGGATCAGCAACGACGGTTCAATATCGGGAGCGTAAGTATGCTTATGGATTGGAGGGATAAGATTTTCCGCTTCAGGAATTGGTGCAACTACTTGCTTGTTTTGGTTGTCATATTGGGCTTGATAATGAGACAAGTCTGCTTCTTCAACCAATTGATAAGCTAGCGGACGCACCTCCCGGTTTATTGCTCGCAGATCCGCTTCACTAAACTCTGACCCGTCTTCCTTCAAGATGGGATAGCCCTGAGCCGCTTCAACAGGATCAAAATCCGGCACCCAAGCTTTTGCCCGGATTAAGGCATTGATCGCACCGGTTCGAGCAGCGGATTTCTTCAGCTCTTCAACCCGGGCAGGAAGCATCGACAGTCTCTTCAGAGTGTCCTGAATCAAAGTGGGCGCCGGATTGTTGTGGGATGCAGCAGAGATGATCCGCTGTGCACCAGTGTACAGTTGTTCGGTCAATGTGTAGGCGCTTTCAATTTCTTTCGCACATCTGACCCCAAGTGACCAATGCATGTCCCTGAAATATTACAAAGGGTTAACAAACCGGCAGCTTTATAAGACGGCCGAATCAATCCAGAAATCAAACCAGCTTACCAAAGATAGCAGCGGTCATGGCATGCACTTGCCGCTTTATGCTGGTCAGTTCGTCCACCACCGGTTTCAGTGCAGCCTCGGCATCTTCTGCTCGTTTGGTTAAAGAGGATTTTTCAGTGGCCCAATCCGCCCGCTTCTTCTTGAAGCCCTCCTTAAGTTGTTCCATGGCGCTTAAAGCGCTGGTTAATTCCTCTTTTGCTTTGGAGGTTTCAGCTTGTTGGGATTTCAGATTTTTCTTAGAGATCGGCGACTTGGTTTTCTTTTGTCTTCAGCTCAGCCTGCATACAGACAGATATATGATTCCGCAAGCAGTATAACAATTGAAGTACCAACCACATAACAAGTTATGCACTTGGCCCTTGGGGGCTAATGTATATTTGATCTTAATCTTTCAATAGATTCTAAAGTCCCAAGATCAATACAAGTATTCAACTTGGCACTTGGGGGCTAATGGCTATTTGCTCAAATAAAGATGACAATTACTTAAAGTCCCGGTTTAACTACGCTAAGTTGAACCGGCCCTTGGGGGCTACATCAGCGAATTCCGAAGTATGGAGATTTATATTAGCAAGTCCCGGTTTGAATGAAGATTCTAAACCGGCCCTTGGGGGCTAGGAGAATTAACAAGATTGAAATGTCCAAGCAGGGAAAAGCACATGGAAGTTACCTCAAATTTCTCTTTCATCATATTCACCAGACCAGCTTCATAATCACGGCTGGTATACAGCCGGTTCAGATAGCCAGAATGAAGATCTTGGGCATTCAGAGCAGCATAGGTCGCCAAGTCAACATTCCACTTGCCTTTGCCCATGGCAGCAAATTCTTCTTTGGCGGTATGCTTGGATAAAGCAACAGGATTGCTGGGCTCTGTACGGCCAATACCAGTAATTACAACTTCATCATCCTTAGCATCGCCGGTTTGCACTGGTGCAGTCGGTTTGTCAGCAGGCTGGGATGGACTGGTGGATCTCCCAAACCGGATGGGGCTTGTGGGCTGGTTGACAGGGCCTGAGGCATCAATAGGCCTTTCTTCAGCAATAAAATCGTCATCCTGCTGTGGTGGATCATTGGGTATATCTTCATGAATAGCCGCTTCAAGATCTGGTGTTTTACCCGGTTCAGGGACGGTGTCCTCCTCGGCCGCTTTATCCAGGCGAGCCTTCTTGCTCGGCCTAGGCTTGGCCCTGAAAGGAATAACAAAGTCAAATACAGCATATGTTACAAGGTGATGTACCAGAAATATTATGATAAGTATAGTTTACCCAAGCACCGTTTTGAGCGGTGGCAGCTGAGTAGCCGATGACTCGCCAGAGGATGAGTGGGAAGTAACCTGATAATAGGAGTCAGATGGATTAAGAGGTTGACGAAAACAGCCCGCTTTAGGACAAGCACTGACAAGCAAATTAGAGACCTTTGAACGGCGTTTCCGAACCGGACTGTTCGGTAAACCGGCGGAGGTAACTACCTGGCCGTTGTGCCGGGTTGTGCGGCGAGCTTCGTGCTGTTGGGTCTTCATAAGAAATTTGGGATCCAAGTAAGCAAGAGGATGAGAAAATTTAACCTTCCGGTTTGCCTGGCGGATTTTTAGTGAAGGCAAAGGGTCTGAATCGGAAGAGAGAGTAATTACCTCTGCAGCATCAGCATGGCTGGCTTCGGCGTCATCCTAACAAATATCATCATCAATAAGGCGCATGAAAAATAAGCCAAGTGAGTCAAGCTCTACCTCAAGGTCCGGATTACCCACATCATCATCAGGGGCCAGATCAGAAGATGCGGTGGTTTTCTTCTTATGAGCAGGCCATTTCACGACTTTAGTCTTTGGCCGGGTTGGTCGTTCCGGTTTGTCTGTTTTTTCTGGCTTCTCTTGTGGAAGTTTTGTTGCTCCAAAACGGATCATTACCCTGTTTAAACAGACATTGATATTACACAATGACCAGATATATCAATAACAGGTTCAGTAAAAAGAAAAATCAAACTCTTACAGCTGGCGGTTTGTTGGTGGCACAGAAGGCAAGCAGGCCGGTTCGAGCACAGACGTGTTCCGGTTCATTCAGCATTTTATTCACAGCCTCTATAATTTCTTCGTCGGTGAGCTGGATGTTAGCATGTCGTAGTGGGTCATCAACACTACCAGTATACTCGCACATCAAACCGGAGCGCTGACTAAGGGGCAGTATGCTCCACGATATCCAACAGCGAGCGAGATCAACCCATGTTAAACCATTGGCCATGAAGGCTCTGAGCTTGGACAGTTAAGGAGCGTATTTGCTTCTCTCCTTGGCAGTCAACCTTTGCGGAAAGGGGTGTGTATTGCTAAGCCGCTCCAGACGAAAGCCAGGCAAAGGATTTTTCACCAGCAGGGGAGGTGTCTTTGCAATAGAACCATGTTTGATTCCACTCTTTGGGATGGCTGTGCAGTTTGGCGTGAGGGTATGTGGCCTCTTTCCTTTTCTGAATCTCCACACCACCCAATTCCGTATTGGAACCGTCAGTAAACCCAGTGCGGCGGTTTAGATGGAAGCAGTCTCTAAACAACTCAACTGTGGGCTCCTCTTGAAAGAACACCTCACAGAGCACTTGGAAGTGACACATGTTTGTAACAGAGTTAGGGCCAATGTCTTGTGGGCGGAGTTGAAAATCGGAAAAAACATCCTGGTAAAATTTAGAACCGGGCGGCTTAAAGCCCCAGGCTAAGTGATCTACGAAAACGACAACCTCTCCTTCTTGAGGTGTGGGAGGGCATTCTTTGCCAGGGAGCCTCCAATGGATGGTGTTTTTGCTACCTAAAGCGCCGATCAGGACTAAATTGTTCAGTTGAGTCTCTGTGACGCGAGAAGGAACCCAGTTGCACTCATATACTTGCTTGGCCATGATGAAATCTACAAGATAGGTGATTCCGGTACAAGAATGCATTGATTAAAGTACACTGGTATGTACAATGTTAAACCGGAGACAGCTCTATCTAAACCGGAGTTTTATGAAGCAACAGCATCTGGCGGTTCAACAAGGGGACTAATGGTATATACCGGTTTGTTAATTTTTTCTACACCAAGTTAAACCGCCGGATTTAAGCATTGAAACAGTTGAGATTGCGGATGGGTAAGTGTACAGAAACAGATTTCACAAGATTTCTCTACAGCGACGGATCTGAAGCAAGTTCAGAAAAGAAGGAAAATATCCAAGGTTCAAAAAAGAACAGTACCGAATCAATGGGCAGAGATACAGGTAGATCTATGGTCTTGAGGCATGTAAGTGAAGGCGGATGCTAAAAACTACTGCTACATAGAGCAAAGGTTCACAGGTTCATCTAAGATCTATCATATGAGTACGAAGCAGACGATGAACACTGAAGAACTTGGAAACCCTAGAACGGATCTACGGAGGAAAAGGTGAAGAACTCACCGGAGCCGAGGAAGAAACAGAAGGTCGCCGCGATGCTCTGGTACAATCAGGGTGATGCAGCGGCCAAGGTTGGAGCAGAGGTCGTCGATGGCGGCGGAGCTCCGAAGCTGGACGACGCGAGGAAGACGAAGCAGAAGGGCACGAAGGGGAAAAGAAATGACCCTTCGGTCCTATTTATAAGGCAAGGGACATGTGTCAGGCGCGAAAATCAAGGGACCGTGGATTTGGAAACGAAGTTGTCGCCTCAATTGTCGCAGACCTATTAAACGAAAAAGGTATCATGGATAAGTTTCTTTATAACAGGTGACGTCATGCCGGTTTACAACGACCAAAGAAGATGACATCACGGTGGTTCAACAAACTACAAGAAGATGTTGAAGTTGAAGTTTTTTGCTAAAGGATTGACATGAACATGTTCAAATCAATCTGGGGCCTAATGTTGGGGATATTACTACTGGGCGTAAACCGGCCTATCTGGGCCGGGTTAAATTCATTAGTAGTTAAGTATGTTAAAGCCCATGAAGGTAGATGAGGGCTTAAAGCCCATGATCGGTTTAAGGCCTATAGCCGTAAACCGGCGTCAGTATGTAAACTTGTACTGTAAGTTAGGAATAAGTAGAGACCAAACCTAACACGTATATGAGCCGGTGTTGGGACTCTGTAAACCGACGGGCGTCACCCATGTATATAAGGGGACGACCCGACGGCGGTTCAAGGAAAACAGACAACAACTCGAGACTTAGGCGAAGCTTGTTTGCTCCCTAGTCATCGAAACCCCATCAATTCCATCACAACTAGACGTAGGCTTTTACCTTCATCGAAGGGGCCGAACTAGTATAAACTCTCTTGCGTCCCTGTGTCTGCTTTAACCCCTTCAAGCTAACCCGTTGCGATGGCTCCACGACTAAGTCCTTTCACGAGGACATCTGCCGTGACAAAACCACGACAGTAGGAATGGAATATCTTGGCCTCAACACATGAGTAGGTGGTTCTCTCTCAGAAAATGTGTATTGGAAGTGTAGGTATGTTCTGATGGCTCTCTCCACAAATGAAGAGTTGGTGGAGGGGTATATATAGCCTCCACACAACCATTACACACAATTTACCAATCTCGGTGAGACCGAAGTGAAAAACTCGGTCGGACCGATTTAGCAAACCTAGTGACCGTTAGGATTTTCGGTGGGACTGAGATGCAACTCGGTAGGACCGATATGGTTAGGGTTATGGCATAACGTAATCTCGGTGTGACCGATTACACTAACTCGGTGGGACCGATCTTGGTAATAAGCTAACCAGAGAGTTGGTCAGGTAAACTCGGTGGGGCCGATCGCTCATTTTGGTGGGACCGAAATGTTACAAAAGGAAAACAAAGAGTTTACATTGCAATCTCGGTGGGACCGATCGCTCATATCGATAGGACCGAAACGTTACGAAGGGAAACAGAGAGATTACAACCCCATCTCGGTGTGACCGAAATCCCTATCGGTGAGACCGATTTGCCTAGGGTTTGTGGCAGTGGCTATGACATTTGAAACTCGGTGGCGCCTGATAGAAAGAATCGGTAGGGCCGAGTTTGACTTAAGGTTTAGGTCATATGTGGATGTGGGAAGGTAGTTGAGGGTTTTGGAGCATATCACTAAGTACTATGAAGCAAGCAAGCCATTAAGCAACACCTCATCCCTCCTTGATAGTATTGGCTTTTCCTATAGACTCAATGTGATCTTGGATCACTAAAGTATAAAAATGTAGAGTCTTGAGCTTTGAGCTTGAGCCAATCTTTTTGTCCTTAATATTTTTAGGGGTCCACATTCCTCATCCACGCCATGCCATTCATTGAGCTTTTCCTGAAATATTAATCTTGGAATAGCATTAGCTCAATGAGCTATATGTTGTTGGGAATTACCAAAACCACCTAGGGATAGTTGCACTTTCAATCTCCCCCTTTTTGGTAATAGATGACAACATATAGATCAAAGCTTTGACAAATGATAATAAGAGTGAAAAACATTGTCGCTTTGAGAAGTATGTGAAAAGCAAGAGCTCCCCCTAAATTTGTGCATAGTTTATGATTTGCTTTGGACTGCAAATGCACAAAGAGTTAGGCTCATGGGTTACTCTTCCATGTCACATACATCTTGGTGGAGCGCTCAAAATGATAAGAATTAAATGCATGCACTCATCACCAAGCAAAGTGAATGATCATATAGGGATAAAAAGATAATGTCATCCAACAAGCATTAATGTAGCATATGATCAAACACATGATCGTCCAAGTATCACGCAGACAGAAAGTATCTCAAACAAGAAAAACAAATAAAGTTCAACCACCAAAGAAAGAGAGAATAAGAAGCAACGCTCTCTCTCGAAGCCTATGATCTATACATTTTTCTCCCCCTTTGGCAACAAGTTACCAAAAAGTTCCTAGAAAATGCATAGCACTAAATCGTCTCTCAAGCTTGGTCTTCAGGTGGTGGTGTCCGGATAACTCCAAGAATGAAGGCTTCAGTCAAAGTAGATGGAGCTGATGGAGTAGGTGCTGGAGCTGGTGGCACTGAAGCTGTAGCTGGTGCAGATGACGTGGCTCTGGTGTCTGGAATAGGCACTGCAGTAGACCTTTGAGCTCTAGGCACTCTGGCAAATGCATCAGTGTTTGTCTTGCCCTTCCTCTCCTGCATATCATCCTGAAGTTGCTCCACAACAGACTGGATCTCAGTTACCTTCACATCCAAGTCATAGAACTTTTGCTCCACGATTCTTTCCAAGCTCACCTAGTTTTGAGTCAGGGTGGCCAGTCCCTTCTCAATCCTCAGAGTGGATGCAATCAGGTAGCCAAGCTGATCTTGCTTGCTCTTCAGAAGATACTGAGATGCTTCTTCAGTAGTTGGCATCCTTGCAGCCTTTTCAGCTTTTGCCTTCTCCTTCTTGGCTTGTGCGTGCACAGAAGATGGTTCATCCTCATTCATAACCATAGTGTTGTCCTCAAAGTCTGGATAGATAGGCATGTGCTCCTTGTCCAGCAGATATGTACCAGTGCCCATCTAGGAGTTGATCAGCTCCTGGATCTGTGGGGCATACCCACAACTCCTCTTCTGATCTGCAGCTGTCCTCTTGATAGTTTCAACTATTAGGCTCATGACTTTGAACTTCTGTAGGACATCAAAGATGTGAAGCAAGTTAATTGCATGGACTCTGATCATCTTGTGATCACCTGACTTTGGCAAGAGAGTGTGCCTGAGGATCCAGTTGATGGTTGGCAAGCCTAACAGAAGGTAATGTACAGATCCAAACTTATGTGTCTCAAGAGCAGCATCTGGGATCTCCTTGTACATGTGTACCATGGTGTTGTGATCCTTCTTCTTGCTGGCATAGACATCCAAGTCATCTTCACTCTCTTTTGGGGCATTGATCAACTTCGCCCATTCAGCAACCGTGGACTGGTACCTCGTACCTTCAGACATCCAGACAATCCTTCCATCTGGGTAGAAATGAGTTGTGGAGTAGATATGCATGATGAGCTCATCATTCCATTTTGTGAGCTTCTGAGCCACAAACTCATCAACTACACAAGCCTTGAAACTGTCATATACACCTGGATAGTGATCCTCATTCTCCTTGATGTAGTCTCAGTCGACCCATCTCATGTCACACACTATGGGCTTCTTGTCAAGCAACACTGTCTCATAAAAGTCCTGTTGTTCCTTTCTATGGAACATGTAGTCCACAACAATCCTCCTCCTGGTGGCATATGGATCTGACTCTCTCCATAGCCTCAGGCATGAGTACTTCCTGATCTTCATGTTCTCAACAACTGGATGAGCATCATTGTGATCTAGGATTTTTGGCTTCAGCTTCCTCAAGACATGTGAATCATCATCTTCTTCTTCCATTTCAGCTTCAGGCACTGGGGCCTTGTTCTTCTCCTCAGCAGGGATGTTCCTGGTGCTCCTCTTCGGTTTTGGCTTTGGAGCTGGAGCAGCAGCCTTAGAAGTAGTCTTAGGCTTAGGTGGAACAGCCCCTGCACTGGTGGCATCACCCATAAGCTTCTGAGCTTTGGGTGCTGGTGCAGCATCTTCTTCCTCTTCCTCTTCAGAATCTCTCATGATTGAGGATCTCCCAAGCACTCTAGCAGTGGTCTTTTTGACCCTCTCCTTCCTCTTCTTCTCTGCCACAACCTGCTCTTTGGGTGCAGATCCCAAAGTCTCTTGAGTAGATGCTCTGGCCTTAGACATTGGAATTCTCTTGGCAGGAACCTTTTGCTTCATGCCTGGCTTGGTGGCGGCAGCTGTGCCATATTCCTTCTTCAGGACTTTTCTCTTTGAGGTGGTTTCTTCTTCCTCAGCCACATAGTCCTCATCCTCTGACTCTGAAGTTCTTTTCTTGCTGGCCCTGGTGGCAGCCTTTGGCATATTGCTTGGTGTGCTCCTGCTGCCATCATCTGAGCTACTAGAGGGACTAGTGCCCTCACTCAAGTGAACCTGCTCCTCTGACCTGTTCTGGCTATCACTCTGATCAGACATATTGCAAAATACTAACAGCAGACCCTGTGAACAGATATAGATGAGATAGAGTGGATGAGCATCACAAAATGCAGAAGTTTTTGCAAAAGAATGAGTCAAAAACTTAGTTTTAGTTTTCCACAGAAAGCATTTCGGATCAACCGATTTGTAAACTCGGTGATACCGAAGCAGCTGTTGGAACCTGAACTAGTGAACTTGGTCAGACCGAGTCATAGTTCGGTGGCACCGAGACTGCTAGGGTTTCACTAACTCCTGAACTCGGTCACACCAATTTGCAATTCTCGGTCAGACCAAGAATCACATGTGCAATGGCCTGAGCCGAATCGGTGGTACCGAGTTCCACAACTCGGTGGGTCCGAGATGGTTTCGGCGGAAACCTAACCCTAAATTCTTAATTCACGACTAAACTACGGAGTGTTTTGACTGGATAAGAATGATCTCAATCGTGGCAAGATACATGGCGAACACAATGTGCTAGGAATCAGATAGGGATAGCATAGTGATCGAGTTCATACCCTAGTTCGGTGATGAACTCGCTACGGCGGCAACGGCGGGGTTGATTCCCGTTGACGGTGGCGGAGACAAGTGATAGGAGATGGCTGGCGATGAGGAAGACGATCCGGAGACCCTGGAGGCAGAGCAGGCTAAGCGCGGGTCGAGGAGGTTCGGAAAGTTTTCCAAAATTTGACCCGTGGGTATATATAGCCCGACCCTGTCGGTGTGACCGAGTGGAACAACTCGGTGGCACCGAGATGCATAACTGCAAGCAGTTACTGCAACTCGGTGTGACCGAAAAGTTCAAATCGGTTGCACCGAGATTGAAAACCTAGATTGACTTAGTGATCTCGGTATGACCAAAATGGGTGAATCGGTCAGACCGAAACGCACAAAGAAGTTTTGGAAGTTTAAGTCTATGACGAATCGGGGACTCCGAGTGCTCCTCACACAGAGTGGTTCGAATCTGACTTGATCAAATTTTGTGATGCAGCATGAATAGAGTTTGAGACGAGAAAAGCACAGATAGCTAGAGAATGTTCTTAGGCATTCTTGTCCATCCACTTGGCCAAAATAAAAGGAAACCAATCAATCAAAACAACAAGTGGATGTCCTCGAATGAGTAAATTATGCAACCAACATGCTCACACAATAAAATGGCAAATGAAATATGTGGCAAAGCATGCACAAACAATTCTAGCATCTATCAAGCAATTGGTGATGACTAGGTCATCTATATATGAGTATATTGACTTAGGAGTCAAATGAGAATATTTGATCATACGTCATACTCATCGTTTAAGCACAAGTGGGGTTACCACTTTTACATAAAGCATTGTTGTGTTCACACCATTAGAGTTGCTTTAACTCAATTGTTAGAGTAAAGCTCCCCCTAGATGTGAGATCCCCTCTAAGAGGGATGAACGAACCTTGGGTTTTGTCAATGATGACTTCATGTAGGTTTTGAAGATGTGGATGCTCTAAGTTGATGTAGATCATTTGGAGCTATCCTTTGGAGTGAGTTGCACTTTCAATACCAACACGGGTTAGTCCCACAAGGAACAAACAAGGATATCTATAGACATAGAATGATGCACACACAAGATGATGTCTATGAAAGCTTTAGGTTACCTTGTCCCTTGTCTTACCAACAAGAGGGTTTGTGACTCCTTGAACTAGTGCAAGATGTGGAAGTTGTTTGCACTTGTTCTTGCCAAAATGATGAGAGTGAAGTATGTTGGCGGAGTCACCCTCAAGAACTCTCCAGTTCTTCTTCTTCGGGACCCACACCATCTTGATGGGAATCCTCGGAGTTGTAGTTGTACTTGATGAAGTGGAACTTGATGTAGTCTTGGGAACCCACTTGACCAAGGCCTTAGGAGCTTCTTCAAATGCATCAATTTCCTCTTGAAGCTTGTCCTTGCCTTTTTGCTTGTGGTCTTGTGGTGGAAGATCATCTTGAGCTTGTGTCCCTTTGGATGAAGTAGGATCATACTTCTCTTTTTGAGGAACAAACTTTGTCTTGGGGTATTGATCTTCTTCCCACTCAACTCCATTGGCATTGAACTTTCGTTCAAAACCAATACCTTGATTCTTCCGGTGCCTTCCTTGCTTGCGTACAATTTCCTCGAATTGCTTACTCCCGGCAAGGCTCTTGTAAACACCTTTCTCTATAATTCCCTTCAATAAGCTATTTTCTTGCTCAAGTGTAACTTGGCTAAGAGAATCGTTAGTGGAATCAAGAGAACTACTAGGAGCAACAATATTGGATTTAGCATGATTATTGTTACTACTAGAAGAAGAATCCTTCTTGTTCTTGACTTGAGGTATGTAAGTGGATAAGAGTAAACGCTTGGCAATGTAAGAAGAACT